>NC_137688.1:38867416-39022416 GCF_963989245.1 Nansenia antarctica
TGCGTAGATAGGCTTATATAACTCTCATGGAGGATTACTATGTGCTACAAATCAATTTCACTTCCATCCTACCCTCATAACCAGAGTCTAAACACTGTGGGATGTGGATGTGGGACACAAACACACTCATCTGACCGCCTCAAGGCTCCTTTACATCACTGGGGATAAAGGCACAACGAAGCACTGTACACTGTTCATCAGATCCATAAAATAACCTTGTAATTGATTGAATTTGGTATACTGACATTAAAGTAGTACGCATTGTTATGAACCCATTATCGTAGACTCTTGTTTCAACATTCTACATGAAAATGAGTCAATCCATCCATGAATTCAGTCATGAGTTCAGTTCCAGCAACACAAATGACAAACTATAGGCCTTATTTTATTTATTTTATCTACATTATTGGGTGACTACGTAGTTATACTGGCGAGTAGCCGTTGTTATTATCTCCTTCAGTATTGCACTTATAAACAGTTACCTAGTATACATAGACTCAAGTCTTATAAACAGTTACCTAGTATACATAGACTCAAGTCAATGCCAAAGGTATCCAAGACTGTGAGCATTAACATTGTAAGTAGGCCAAATACTGTATATATCAATAGACTATTATAGGGTACTTTCGTAGATTTAGGTTATTACCCTATTACCCTGTAACTACCCTGGTATAAACACAGTGAATCAAAAGTATGAGCCACTTGTTAAGTGCCCCTACATGGCAACACATTCAGGAATCCTATTTTCTACAGAATATCATGATACATTTAACTAGAAGTAAAATTGAAGAGATTGAGAGAGAGAGAGAGCGAGAGGGAGAGGGAGAGAGAGAGATTGAGAGAGAGAGAGAGAGAGAGCGAGAGAGAGAGAGAGAGAGAGAGAGAGCGATGGTTGAGGTTTCTGCACAGCTCCAAATCATATCTAAAACTCATACATCCATATCATTATATTCTTTCATTGCTCATTGAGGTCAGAGGGATACCACTACTCCCCTCCCCTCCCCTCGCCCCCACTTCGCCTGCTATTACAACAGTTATTATATTTCACAGATGGTTTCAGCCATATTAAATAGAAAAACAAAATCAATAAATCTGGCAGTCCCCGTCAGCCCTAACCGGGGGTGGTGTGGTATGTGTGTGTGTGTGTGTGTGTGTGTGTGTGTGTGTGTGTGTGTGTGTGTGTGGAGGGGGGGGGTTCTTCTTGCTTCTTCACCCTGTCGTTAATGAAAAGGGCTTCGGCAGCGAAGGCTGCTCAACACGGCATTAATCAGCGATTCCTTGCCTCAGTTCCCCATATGAAATATCAGGCTCCTCTCTCCTGACAAAGGCTCCCTTCTGTCTGAACAAGGTGATCATTATCTGGTCCTGTAGGAAATTAAAGGCCGGCTCGGCAGTAATATGCAGATATGCAGATTGGCAGGGGGGGGGAGAGAGAATGGCAGCCAGTCCAGGGGAAGGCAGGGCCACTTGATTAATCTGCACAGCATGAATACCAAATCAACCACTGGCGTCTCAGGAGAAAGGTGGGTGTGGGGAGGGAGGTGGGGGGGGGGGGGGACGCATTAAAATGTCACTTTTCTTGTCCCATTCCCCAATGCTCCTTTTTTTTTCCTGAGTAGGAGTAGAGATCAGTTTTCAAAGAGGTTCCAGGAGGAGCGATTATGATTCGATTCCCTCCTTGTTTTAAAAGCTCTGTGTTGGTGTGGGACAGTGACTCCTGCTGTGGTTGGGGGACCACAGTCAGCATGGGGCCGCCGTGCTCTGCAGGGCTGAAGCTTCTATGGTGTCTCACTGATCAGCACAGCCGTCGTTACCTCAGAGCCTCAGGAACTCTTTGTCTCAGTGGGCGATCGTGAGACCTTTTAACGTGAAGTATGAGTTATTAATAGAGTTGGAATACTCCATAAGTGACACGAGTAAAGAGAAGCTGGAGTCCTCCATGAGAGGTTGAGATTGCGGTGTTGTCCTGGTCAGGCTTAATGTGACAGTGAGGGATGGGGTTGGGAATGATGTTACATGGTAGAGATGAAAGGGTCTATGAGCAGCATACCGTAGTATGTTACCATTTCCTGTTTCCTTATATATCTCATCAGAGTTGATAATACATGTGATATCACTTAGACAAGAGGCAGACAAAGAAAGAAAGAATGACAGGAAAAAGAGTTGTTACAATATTTATTTATTATAGAGGACCCAAGCAGAGACCTTTTTGGGGCAGAGGCTGATTGTAGGTCTCTCCAGCATTGTCTGATGAAATGAGCATTCTGCAATATCATTAAAGGTGTAATTTCCTACTATTTTATCAGGGTTTCTCTTCTTCCTTTTTTTTCATTAGGCCGTTTCTATGCAGTTATAGTATAATTAAGTGTCCTGACTTTTGGACCCCTTGCTTTAACGACACGCCACTACTGCAGATCTTTGCCTGTTGTTTCCTCTCTACCCTCTCCCAAGGTGCAGTAATAAAATACAATTATGAATCCAGTAATTGTATGGAGCACATTGGTTTTTGCTTTGAATTGTGCTGTTTCTCATTTCTCAGTGGCGACGGGTGATCTTCAAGCATGGGAGGGGGGGGGTCGGCTTGGTGGAGAAACTCTCCCTGTGGAACAACCTGTGAAGGCGTGATTATGCCCTCACCAAGCACGTGACTAAGCTCTGGAGGGACGACGGAACAAATATAGAGGCCCCCAAAAGAAAGAAAATGAAATTAAATGGAGAAGGAGAGAGGTGGAAAGAGAGCTCTACTAGGCAGGTTGTGTGTGGAACATAGTGCTGATGGGTTGTGTTGGTTTGGTGTTTTTCTTGCTAAAACAAGTCCTACTGACCTCATTCTTTAGATCCACAAAGTGATCCACCTTTGACCTTTACCACACACTCCTGTTATTGTTCGTAGTGTACAACATTTAAAAACATCAGTTGACAATCAAAATAATGAAAACAGTGAAATGATTTTGCCGGCTACACAAAATGTATCTGGGCTGGGCTAACATACTGTACTGTAGCTTGGCTGGTAAAAAAAATAAAGTAAACAAACCCTCATAGAGCATGCGTAATGCTACTAACAGGACATATATGTGTAATAAAGGCCAATTACATTCCAAGCTGGGAATGTACCTGCATAGGGATGTCCAGTGGAATGTACCTGCATAGGGATGTCCAGTGGAATGTACCTGCATAGGGATGTCCAGGGCTTTTTGCTATTTGGACATGAGGGTCCAAAAAAAGAAAAGAGGCTCAAGAAGCTAGGAACACTATCTCCATACAGTGGACAGTGGCCGTGCTACTTGATGTGTGAAGCTGACACCAGTTTACCTTGCAGAGACATCAGGAGCAGGGTGTCTGTGTGTGTGTGTGTGTGTGTGTGTGTGTCTGGGGAATGGCGTCAGAGTCTGGCTGAAGATCAACTGGTGCGGAAGACGAGGCAGAAGGTATTCTGTGTTTATGTAAAGGGATTGCAGTGTCATGTCCCCCTGTTATTAACAGATTGATGAGCTCCAAGACAAACACACACATGCATGCACGCACACGCACACACACACGCACGCACGCACGCACGATCGCACGCACAAACACACACACACACACACACTTTCAACTTTATACGAAAGTTATCCTTGAAAAACATTGTTGTATTATTGTTCTGAAATAAACAGAATAGTAAAGCAAAGCCATTGAACAAGCAGTCCGTTCAGATTCCAGAATTGCAGATATATATCTGTCTGAAGGGAGTGATGTGCCGTCTTTGGCTGACAGACATGTCAAAACTTCCTTATGTGATCTGATAAGGAGCTGTCTTTGCACCTGATGCGACAGAGTTTAGAGTTTCCTGCTTTCTCTCTCTCTCTCTCTCTCTCTCTCTCTCTCTCTCTCTCTCTCTCTCTCTCTCTCTCTCTCTCTCTGAGATGATAACAACAGTAGGGGAAATGGGAAAATGTCTTGTCCAGATTTACGCCACGAGAGGACCTGGTATGGCAGCTACTGTATAGTCACAGCTCTGTCTAACTGATTAGACCACACATTAGGTCCCACTCTCCTCGCCCCCATCTACTGTCACTGACAACCATCACAACTTCCTAGCTCTGCTCCATCTGATTCCTGCTGCCATCTGACAGCAACTCACTCTCATTCACTCACTCACAGTTCAGGAGAGAGAGGAGAAAAAAATAAAATGATTGTCTTTCACCTTGTCTCTCAACATGCCACCATACCAGATTTTTTTTTTCTCTGTGTATTGTGGCGCGCTGATACAGATGGAGGGTGCATTATAAAGTTCACGTTAACAGGCCACCCCCCCGCCCCACCCCACTCTGCCCCCCTTCTGTTATCATCTCATCTTAATTTAAAGCAGAGTCATCACTATCGCCACTGTCAGCCTCGTTTAACCCCGGCTGATCTTCCATGAGCCCGTGCTGTCAGTGGGATTGCCTGCCTTCTGCTCTCTGGCTGATAATGCTTGAGTGATTAGGACACCTCCAAGGCAAGACAATGATATATATAAACCAGTAGTCTGGACTATATATTAATGGGCAAGCTTGTGTGTCTTTGATAAGACCTGTTAGCAGTGATCTGCTGGGGGAGGATGGGAGTGTGTGTGTGTGTAGGGGGGGGGGGGTGAGAGGTCCAGGGGCCAATGCCTACTCATCTGTAATGTGGACAACATTGTCTACACCCCTCACACACACACCTACACACACAGACACACACATACACACACACACACACACACATGCACACACACGCACACATAGGTCACATACACTGTTGCAAAGACACACAAAATCACCCAAACAGAGTTAATTTAAGTGATATTTAGCGATACTATTGACTTTACTATATGTATCTGAACATGAAATAAATATCATAAATATTACAGTTTTTCAGAGCATACACTTCAGTAACCCTGCCGAAAGAGAACATCTTCAGACACAAACACAGGTCCTTAATTGCACATTTTTCTACATTAATCTTTTTGTAGAATGAGCTTTACCAAAAAAATAAAAAAATGAAAAAAAGAAGATAGCGCTGCAGCCACAAAGAAAGCGATGGGTATGTTTTTATTGCCATTGATGGACTCACCCTTATGTTCTTAGCTCCCACCTCTAAATCAGATACAAAGCCCCTTGATGGATACTTGAGTTTGAATGCAGTGTTATTATAGGTATTACATGAAATTGCTTGTGTTATGTGAAGGGGATTATGGCGGTTCTGGATCAATAACTCCTGTTGGATGTTGGCCGTGAGTGATTACGGTACTATGTCAATCCCCCTTCATAGGGCTGTCAGCCTTGATATACAGCTCTCCACCGACACTGTCATTCACCACCACTCATTCACTTGTAATGGGGGACTCATATTGGGGTCTAAATCTGCCTGGAGAAGCTGATTTGCTGGAGGTAAATGCAGCCCTTGCCTGGAAGGCTAATCATCATGCACTTATGGCAGAGGTATGTGTAATTTTTTTTACCGACATAACAGTCGTAAGCACCATTTAACTGTATGGGCTTACATACAGTACTATAGGCTACAGTACCTAATACAAGGCCTCAAATTATTCCCTTGAAATAATACCTACTCATTTTTTGCTGTTGTTATTTTGAAGCTATATACTTTAATTTTGAAGATATACACTATATGATATGCCTATATGCCATTGAGCAGATGCTTTTATCCAAAGCTCAGTGAGCGCTTAAAATGTGACCATTTTCACTATTCAGCTGCAATTCTGTCATACACCTTTTGACATTGAATTGATGGGGATTCAGGTACTATCATATGCATTCAGTCTTACCAAGGTAGAATTTTTTTAATGATATGTGCAAGACTTACGCAAAGAATAATGCCTTATTTTCCAAACAGTAACATTGACTGAAGTTGCTCTTGTGTAGTAACTGCAATTAGTCACGTAACAGCACTACATGAACGTGTGGTAACAGTAATCCACTAATGTCATTCATCTCAGAACTAACACACCTCATTAAACTAATGGACCGCTTATGAAATCCTTGATTACTTCGTTCAGGCTTGTAAGTCCTGGCCTGAAACAAATACATGCACATGCTGTTGCTCTCCATGGTTACTACAGTATTTGAGACCATTCCTTGATAGTAGCCCTTTAAGCAGCAATACACCAGAAGAAACCCTATTTATCTCTGAGTTACTATTTATCCTATCTATTCTTTAGTGTACACTTGGCCTAGAGAACACAGTGACACCCAGTGGTATAAAACAGAGACATAAACCAGAACTCCATCCAAAAAAACAAGATCAGTAGTGACCTATACTGGACTTGGAGAGCAATGGTCGACAGGCTTTTGTTCCAGTCCAACATGTCAGATTGATTAACATCTTGATAATACATTTGTTAGTTGAATTTTTTCTTAGTGCTGGGCTAGACATTTTCTGTCTCAGAAACTGTCATTTATTTTGGCAAAGAGGAAGTATACACTATACTGAAACTAACTATTTATTGAGTGAAGAAATAATATTTATGCATATTATGTGCAAGTGTGCAAGAATCAATTCTTGTCCATATTCATGGTGAATCAGGGAAATATAAAAGTATTAAGAAAAGTTTATTTTCCCACTGTTTCTTGTTTGTTGTTGCACATTTTTATTATATTATTCAATATGCTGGGATGTATTCAATTGACTGTACAAAAGAGATTATTTGAGAAAGAAAGGAGGGTCGGGTCCTTGGTCTGACCCAGCACCACCACCCTATAGAGAGGCCCTGCTCGGTGGGGCCTGGGTGGCTGGATGTGAGTGATTTCCCCTCACTTTTGTGTGGGCTGCCGTTAAAACCCAGGGCTTAATGGGATTTGCTGATAAGAAATTACCAGCACAGGCCCTTCTTTTGTCTCTACCAGGGAGTTCAATAGCTAAACCAATAGAGAAAGCCTTTGGTTACCAGAGAAACCAAGAACACAGAGCCTGTGGTCTCCATGGTAAATTGGGAAGCTATTTGTTGCAGCCTTTTAAAACCCCTGAGCAGAGGCCATAACAGTTTGATGCCACCATGTAATGAACATCTGTAGGATTTCTTTTTTTTGCAGCAGAAGCACAGCATGTTTTTGTCATTATGCTACACCTAGCCTACATGGAAGATGCCCTATTGATAAATAAATCCTCAGTAATCAATTCATGTTTTGGAATAATATTACTCAATATTTCTTTATTTTCAAAATAATTGTAAAAAAAAAAATATATATATAATGTGAAAAAAATCTAATGTTATTCACAATTATAATTCACTATTATCCTCATGGCCTGGGGAGTGATGTCTCTCCCAGCCTTTTAACAAGCATGTGTAGAGAGCCCATTCAGCTCTGTTCTTTCAACAGCAACAGTTGTACTCCGTTCCTATAAAAAGGGAAAGGGGAAATAAAGAGCGGGGAAGAAGCAGCTGCAATTCGCTCTGAGAGAGAGGGAGAGAGATGAGTGAGAGAGAGCTAGAGAGAGAGAGAAAGAGAGAGAGATGAGAGAGAGAGAGAAAGGGAGAGAGAGATGAGAGAGAGAGAGGGCTAGAGAGAGAAAGAGAGAGAGAGAGAGGGCTAGAGAGAGGGCTAGAGAGAGAGAGAAAGAGAGAGAGATGAGAGAGAGAGAGAAAGGGAGAGAGAGATGAGAGAGAGAGAGGGCTAGAGAGAGAGAGAGAGGGAGAGAAAGAGAGAGAGAGAGAGAGAGGGGCTTGGCTGCTTCTATTTCAGCTCAATCACAGAGTGGGAAACAACAAAATTACACACGGCTACCACAAAGACAGTAGCGTTGTCATTTCAGGAGAGACAAACCCAGCAATAAACATTTCCTAAATTACCAGCGTTACTGTAAGTGCTGCTCCTAGCTAATCTCCCCATGTCACTGACACTCGAGCAGTGAGAGAGGGCTTCCACTGTACCGCCTGCCTCAGCACCCAGACACTCTCCCTCTCTGCCCTGTCATTAGAAAAAGGCTTTCCTCTCACTCTCATTTTGCATTTTAGCTGTTTCCTTGCCCCGGCAACCATAACCAAAGAGTCACAAATACTCAAGCATCAATTTCCAATCCTCAATAAATCCCCTTGATAAATGATTTTAATTCAAATTGCTTCAGCATATATTTACAATCACAAACAGGGAAACAACAATAAGGTCAGCCTATTATTATTATTATTATTATTAATCACAAAATTATCTTAAATCTATAAATAAAATGCCATCCAAAGGAGACAACAAATTATTGCTATTTTGGTATTCACAGAGCTCAACCAAAAGCAAAAGAGCCCGGTCCTAATTATCCACTGGCCCTCACTGCAATGAATAGAACAGAATTGCACAAAGAAATACCATCCAGCATTTGTGTTACCAAACAATATTTTAAATTGAACATTTGCTATTATTCTGTCAGGAAAAATGCTAGTTATTCTTCTTTGAAATAGATAACAATGGAGAAATTGATGTAAACAGTTTGTGTTTGTGTCTGTGTAATGACATTTAAATGCCTAATTTGTAGAAAAAAGGCTTCTGACATCTAATGGAATCCTATCATAACAGCAGCTATTAAAAAGAAATGAGCCAGCAAAAAAGTCTAATGTTCCCTGAATTAGAATGATAAGCAATAAACAAATATTGTTTAAAAAAAATATAATCTAACAGTGTATTCACAGGGATATACTGTACATGCTTGCCAATTTTCATGGTGGCAGGAAGAATACAGCATAATATGACACTGGCACTCTTAAGATTTCTCAGAATTTTGAGCAAGCATGACAAATAGATTCTATGTCAGAATAAAGTATTTCTTATATTCTGTATGAAACAATCCCTTTACAATAAACATACTACAGTATTTAGCCCTGCTATACATTATACCACATGTAAAATACATGTACAGTATGTCAAATGTCTGTGCAAATTATACAACAAGATTATCCCTCATCTATTGATTGTTCTTCTCAATGTACTGTATCTATGAACAGAATATTGCACACAGTATGTCAATATGCACTTTGTACATAGAATACAACGATAAGTTTAGCACGGCCTCATATGGGTATTTTATTGAAAAAGTGTTTCAGTATTGGTAATCATTATAGTGCCAAGAGCAAAAGTGATTTTATCACAGTAATATTTCAGATAATCATCGTGAGAATCCAGTTAAATGTTACACTGATATGTGGATAAGCATACAACTATAGCTATCTCTGTCATCAATGTCTTCTGGAACATTCACACCGTCTGATATGAACAAGACAAGTAGGCTACCAAGGCAAATCCACTGATACAAAAATGACAAAATTTGAAATTAACTTAGCAAGACATTTCCTTTTTCTTTTTACTGTTTCTTTATAGTTGCTGAGAATATTTGTGTCCAACTCTCGAGCCACATATTGATATGTGCGTAATCCCTCTCCCGCTAACCAGGGACCTAGATACAGACCAGGACAACATGTTGGAAAACGAGGTTAACTGAACAGATATTAGCGTGCTGGGACAAAAATGCTGTAGCCATCTTCAGTTCAAACATAATTCACCCCACACTATACTGTATAACCCCCCCACCCCTCCCATCCCCTCAGAATCTTCCAACCAATCAGAACATCAGGTAATCATACAGAGTGGTTCAATCTACGGGTCCAGCTCCTCTTTTTCTCTGATGGAGGGGTGTAATGTGATGGCAATTTCCCCCCTCTTATGAGATATTAAAGTAATCTCAGAATGTACTATTTACATAGGTTAAAAGTCTGACCAAGCCATTTAAAGGGAATCATTATGTGTGGTGCCAATACGTTTGGGGATTCGGAGATGAAACGGATATATTTCAAAATGCATTATACATTGCCTGATAGAGCCTTTAAAAGCAACCGCGATCTGTAATGTTATTAAGATTTGGAGCTACAATTACTGTACCACTACTTTAAGTGACATCTCCACTCATTTTAATACATTATAGAGTGGGGTTAACATATTTCCTTTTTTTGCTTTTTGGGATGTAATGCATCAAAGATAGAGAGATACAGCAGCCCAAATGGTTCTCTGCCTCTAATTTTGAAAGACAGAAAATAAATACCATTGCATTTGCGGGTGTTCCCTTTGGGAAAGTAATGACATTATCCCTGAAATGTTGCAATTTTTTGTCTCTCATGACATCTTAACAACTGAATATCATCAGTTCATTTAATCCCAACCAAATATCCCATAATCATATAATGTAATCGAGAGCACTCAAATATATCACTTACTGTATATATCAACGGATAGATAAATAATAAAAATCCTCAAGTGATCTTTGTCATATTTCTATTTGTCTTATTTTATATTGAGATTCTTGAAAAAAAATCTTTTGGTATGTAGAAAGAATTTCAGGAGGGGGGGGGGGATTTCTTCAGAGAAATACCCCCTAAGACACTACATCCCCTAAACAGAGAAGATTACAGATCACATCTTAGTAGCATATTAAGCCGATGTTAGGAAGCATTGAGGACTCTGAAACAACAGATTACAGGAGGCTGAGCCTCAGCTCAAACAAGCTGCGCCATTGAGATCCAACAAATGGTCTGTTCTCCTTTGAGGAATCTCCCCACTCACTTACAGAGTGACAGTGTGAACCAGGATAGGAGATTTGGTCTGTCTTGGCTGCAGGCTACATGTCTGTGCATCCACCTACAGTATGGCGTGCGAATGGAAGTTTCAATAACAAACCCTCAACAAAGGGAACACACCACTCAGATCCTTGCTTCTGTCACTGGCTCTGGCGCTTAGGCTTCAAGCCACACACAATACACTACATGTACAGTCTGATGGAAATCTGCTCAAGAAGCTTTATTTCCTAGCCCTTTCCAGTTGGAATTTATACACATTTACCAAGAAATTATGATGTAACAAAATACGTACTTTCTGATACTTACTGCACTGAGGAATTTACAGAATTGATAACCTGGTATAGTGACCTTGTGTGTGGTGCTGCTCTTTTCAATGAATTCCCCCCCAAATAAAAAGTATCATCAATGAATTGTAAGTAGCTAATGACCATAAGATTTCTAATCAACCAACAAGCAAATTGTTGCAAAGCAAGCAAACATGGAACATGACAATCTTTTCTCATAGGAAGTGAATGATAACAGGGACAACACAGTGACCTGATAGAACAGGTATGGAAGTTTAGCATTGCTTGAGTGGGATAGTTCTCCTCATGCACTTACACACAGTGGTGATGTGATGTAATGTGTATGGATGGGGTCAGAATAGAGTTTGTGATATATTAGAGACTGTTCAACTGATTGGACTGGGTCAGTAGGAGAACAGTCCCTGGTCAAGATATAAACAGAGTTGAAAAGGATTTGTGGTGAGCAGCAGTCTTAGATTGGAGCTGTTTCCTTATTCAAAGCATAAGAGAGAGACACATTGCGAGAGATTCTGATCAGAGAAGAAGTGATAGAATAAAAAGAGAGAGGAGGAGAGAGGGAGGCGGTAGAGAAAGAGAGGGGTCTGATAAGACTATCCTTCAGACGTCCCTTGTGATCTCCCAGTCATTCCAGATATCACAGGATCAAACCCGAAGCCCTTTGTTCTGCATCAACCCAACCTAGACTACAACGGAATATGCCTCCATCAAAGACGCAAAGAAACACTGGGAAAAGGCTGTTTGACACACAGGATCTTTTTCTTACTGCACTTTTAAGTACTCTACAGACAAACTCTAAGTGCAGAACTATACAGACAAACAGAAGTATTATTATTTTTTTAAATAGAAAAATGTGACTAAAGGTCCTGCGATCTCAGGTCTCAGCTGACGTTCTCCCAAACAAATCAAAAGAATAACCATGAAAACACAAATGAAGAGGGGAAAATCTAGCAAGTGAAATGTTTTATACTGTGTAGGTTGTGTGAAGGATAGGAGAGGGGAAGATGGTTATGGCCATGAGGTTTCCAGATCAATACCATAACAGTCTTGCCAAACCAGAAATCCCTTTTTTTTGTATATATAAAGGCAGCATTTGATTTGATTTGGAGGATTTCCACTTTTAGATATCATATCATTTCTCTTATGGACCATTGTTACAGTTTCCATTTGGAAATAATATCCAAATACCCCATCATCAGCAATCCAGATATGATGTCTCCCTGGCTGTAATACTGGGGAGGGTTTTAGGAAGGGTTGAGCTAATTAACCTAGATGCTCTAAAGTAATGAGTTCTCTCTGGTGGCTCCCTCCTTTAGAAAGACAGGGAGCCTTCCTGTGATCTTCCCAGGCCATATCATCAGGACATTGTCAATGCAAACAAAGGCCTTATCGGTCTTCCTTTCAAACCAGCTGATTAGCCAAGAGAAATGGGGAGAGAGAGAAAAGGGCATGTCCTTGCCCAGTCCCTGTAAATGTCAGAGAAAAGGCCAGGGGACCAAGCCGTATCTTTATATATGTTGGCATATTTTACAGACAGAGCGTGACAGGACAATTCTCTGGTGGTGGTTTGCCACACAGATAGAGGCCCTTGTCAGGGCCTAGACAGACACATCATATCACAGGAAAATCCTTTGGCTTGATAGCCTGCGATCACAGCTACTGTAGCCCAGAGCACCATATGAAGCAGGATATAAAATCTGGCCCACGTTGGCACTCTATGTTCCATAGCAATAATATTCTAATTTGCATTCTGACTAGTTTGTCATTGTTTGAGAAGTTATGAGGCAAGCATGTCTCACTTCAGTCAATTAGAATTGCTAATCTCATGTTATTATTATTACTATTATTATTAGTATTAGTATTAGTATTATTACAACAATAACAACAACAATAATAATAATAATAATAATAATGATGGGTGTCCTACTAAGATCAATGTCTCTTTTTCAGGGGAGCCCTGTTGCCAACATTGAACAATGAAAAGTACATTTAAAATGACAAACAATTACAACAACTATTTGTATAATCAATTAAAACACACACATTCCCCAGGTGACAGACCCTTTATCAAGGTCATAAATCAGGAGAGACACAAGAGACCTAATGTGAGTATGCCTGAAGGTCATTCCATGTACTCAGGAACTAATGGCCGATTTACCTAGTTAAGACAAAACGCATTGGAATTTTGAGCTTTAGCCAAGCTTGGGACCTGCTTTGGTACTCTGGAGAGTGTGTCAGTGAGGTATGAGGTAAATAAAAATGTTAATGGAAGTTTAAAAGAACTGCTTTCCACACAAATACAAAACAATTATAAGTCATTTGTGAATTCAAAGACTCCCAACCCACAGACTAATATATAAAAGACAATGGTGGGTGTGAAAGACAATGGTGACAACTAATGGTTCTCAAACCAGTCTAATGGTGAATGTAAATTGTGTCACCATAATCGAGGACAGGAAGGAATGTCACTTGGGCAAATGCCGACACAGGTATAATGTGGGACTTGTCCAATTTGTCCTCCTTTCAGGGTACAATTATGCAGATCATAGTAATGAAAATGAACGGATCTAGAGTAAAAACATACATTAGTTTTGTTCTCATTCAGCACCAGCTTAAGATCAATAAACACATTTTTTACTAGAATCAAAACCTTGCTGAAGGTCAAAAATAGTCTGCTGTACCGAGGGGGCTGTAATTTACAATTGTTCATGGACAAACTAACATTATTTCTATAAATGGTAAACAGAGGTGGACCTTGAACCAGACCTTGCGGAACACCTTTATTAACATTAAGAAAACAAGACTAAAATGAGCCCTATCCTGCAGCACACTAGAGTTACAAAATGAGAAATAAAAGAAATATAGTATTTTGCAATCTCTGAAACATTTCTCATTGTGTTTGAAGGATGTACAATACATTGAGCCTCAATAATGTTATTTAGACTATGTTTTAATTAGTCTCTAATCAAGTGTTTGTCTGAAAATCAATGCAACCACTATGGGTCACTCAGCACAGAAAGGGTTGCTATGAGCTTTGACCATGGAGGGTATAATGGTGAAAATAAAACAACTCAAGTTCTCCCAGACTTGAATATAACTGTGAGTTGAAGCAAGAGAATGACAGAATATCAGATGATGAAATGCTTTGAAATGTGATTGAATGACACACCAAACATCTGCGATGGGCTCCAATATGAGGTTGACAAGACAGAATCAGAATAGGGCTGTAGAATGACTGGATCGAAGGCCACATGATGAATGCTAGATGGATTTTGCGAGAAAAAACAACAACTGACAGCTCTGGATTCATCATACTCTAGTAGTTCTCCCAGCCATCCCTTGAGATTAATGCAACTAATTTGGGGATCATTTTGAATACAGAAAATGATGAAAGATACTGATTAAGTGCTTATTAACAGACAATTAGTCTGAGATCCACCAGGCTATATTGCAGGCGATTACAGAGAAATTAGAAAACAACTTTAGTCTGCATGTGATCAGTGACGAGTACACACAGACTAGTTCATAGGAAAGCTGAATTAATTCAAATTGAGCTAATAGAGTTAGAATTAAGCCATATGGTATCAAATGTCAACTGTCAAAACAATACAATGACATAGTTTGTCATTTGGGCTTGAGTACAGAATTCTGGTCAAGTTTGTCTTAGGCGTATTTAGATTACTGTACTGTGTTTCCACTGAGAGTTCCTCTTTCAGAGAATGGGGGAGACTGCATCCAGACAGACAAGATTGGAGTTTGGGGTTGTTTGTTCTTCAGCAGGTGTTTTAAAACTACTCCAAACACAGTGACACATTGTCGCCTGGACTCCAGACGGTGGTTACAGATTCAATTAGACACGGTGAGATAAAAAAAAAATACTTGTCCTCCCAACCCCCAGCCCCCAACCCCCAACCTCCGCCCCCTCCAACCCCCCCAGTCAGAGAGGGCCACCCACAGGACAGACACCAGAACAAAAGCCCTCCCTGTCTGCCCCCCCCCCCCCCCCGCCCTCACCCCGACAGGAGACTCCTTGAGTGGCCGTGCTCCATCAGCACCCCTGCAGAGCTTATTCAACCACACACACTACTCCCACACACACTGCAACACTAATTACTGTTCAGATTACCCCGCCAATTATTATTGCACTTGTGCTAATTAGAAATTATTTAAAGCATTTGTCAATTAGTATTTTACATGCTCGCCTGGATGGGGGACCTCATTAAAGCCACTGGTTACAAGAAGACTCGGGTATAAGGCGGCCTGTTAACAATAATGGGCCTGGGAGTGTGAAACGGTGGAACATGGTTGAGTGATAAAATGAATGAGAAGGATGGGCATGGGTAAAACTTTGCCGGCTCTGGCTAAGATAAACTTTACCTGTGAGTTTAATTGAATGAACATACAGAACAACTTGTCCTAGTCTTGCAATCAACAAACAGCCTTGTGGAAAATCTCTAAGATAAAATAAAAGGAGTGATTTTGGAAGTAAGATATAAAAATATATATATATATACACATGGCTTTCTAGGTGTGTGTGTTATCCTTCTTCATATTACACTCTGTTAGAGTCGACCTGTGGCGCAGCAGGTGCACCATTTGCACATTGGCAGTTGTGATTTTTGTAATGATGTTTGAATCACATGGAACTTCTCTTCTCTGTCTCAGAGCTGTGTGCAGCAGGTGGTTGATGCCTGAGAAGCTGACAGAGGGACGGAGGGAGGGACGGAGGGAGGGAGGGAGGGAGGCAGGCAGGGAGGCAGGGAGGGAGGCAGACAGTCGTACCCAGGCACCCGGCAGCCTGCCCCAGCCTCCATTCATGGCCACAGCCCCTATTCTCCTCTCTGCCACTGTGCCACTGTGCCCCTGCATCTGCTCTGCCAGCCTCTCGTCAATCACCCTCAGACGTACACCAGGGTCTGGCTCTGCGTCTGTCTCAGAGGAGGAAAAGGAAGGGGAAACAAAGAGAGAAATATCCGAGGAGGTGGTTCATTCCTCTAGTAGCATGCCTTATTACAGCCAGAAGCCTGTGATTAGTAGGGCCTCAATAAGGCCAGGCAGCAGACGCATACCAATTAGGTTTCTGGAAAGCCTCATTGCTATGGAAACCCCTCCTCAATAATTCCCCCACCCCCACCCCCACCCCCTCACCCCACCTTAACCCAAACCCCCATCCACCCAGAACAGACACACATACCTTCTCTCAGAGAGAGAGGGGGAGAAAGAGAGGGGGGGGGGGGTAGAGAGAGAGAGAGAGAGAGAGAGAGAGAGAGAGAGAGAGAGAGAGAGAGAGAGAGAGAGAGAGAGAGAGAGAGAGAGAGAGAGAGAGAGAGCGAGAGGGAGAATAGTGGGGAGAAATCTTTAAACACTAACACACAACTTATTATGTCGCCTGGGTTACACAGAGGCAAAAATGTAGTTGCCTATACAAATGAAGTTCCTTCAGAAGGTAAGATCTGATGTGGGTACAGAGGACTCAAGTATCCATACACAACTATATAATGATTCCTTCTATAATGACTAATTAACTGTACATTTGTAACAGTACTCTATTGACCTGTTATCTACTTTTATACAACAGTTAGTTCCGACTAAGTAATTTGATTGGACAAGAGGCATTCTGTAAGTGCTGATATACAGTATAACAGCACTGGGACTTTTAACTATATGTATCACTCCGCCGCACAGGTGTTCAACTAAATGATTGTTAAATAGACTACATATTTGTGTTCAGGTTACTAGGCAACAGTCCAGTTGAAGTTCAGTTGCAGAACAATTTTTTGTTGGCGGAGCCAAAATAAATGATTAAATAAACTAACAAATCATAATCTGTTGTCTCTTATTACTGTTAACTAATACATGGAGCTGTAGAACTGTTGTATAAAAGCAATATCACACTTGAGGTCGTGCTGTTATACTGAATATCAGCACGGCTGTGATTGTCTTCGATCTACGACTGAATCACAGCCGTGCTGATATTCAGTATAACAGCACTCCCTCTCGTGTGATATTGCTTAAATCTAGAATTACTTCACAGTGCTATTACTCAGTAATTATTCTGAGGTCTTAAGAGTCCATTTATTATATACATACTTTACGTCGACACGGCTGTGGTTTCTGAATGCAGCTGATGGATATACAATAGGTCTGTGTTATTGTCTAAACAAACAGAAGCGTGAGACAGTTTTAACACACACATCTCCAATTTATTATTGATTTCATTAGGATGCACGGGAAGGTTGCATTCTGACGGGGCTCAGAGAGTGCTCTCTCTCTCTCTCGCTTTCTCTCTCTCTCTCTCTCTGTTTTACACTCTCTTGTTTTGGATTTTCTTTATTCTCTCCCCCATTCTCTCCCTCTCATATTTCTCTTGTTTTCTGATCTCTCATTCTGTCTAGCTTTCTATGCTCTTCCTCTTCCTCTTCATACTTACTCTGGTCTGTCTGTCTATTTGTCTGTCTGTCTGCCTGCCGGTCTGTCTGCCTGTCTGTCTGTCTGCTTGCCTGTCTGTCTGCTTGCCTGTCTGTCTGCCTGCCTGCCAGCCTGTCTGTCTGCCTGTCTGTCTGCTTGCCTGTCTACTACTGTCTACTGCCTACCTTCCCTTCTCCTCTTCCTCCTCCTCCCCCTCTCAAGGGTGTGAGCTGCCTCTCATCTCAGCCTGCTCCGGCCCCTCTCCAGGATCCTATTTAATCAGTTTAATTAATTTCAAATCAGTGGAAGGTAAACTAATCACGGGATGCATTAAACAGTGACATCTCTGTTGAAGGGCCTGAACAGACACAGAGGTCGGAGACTCAAGTACAGGGTTGCCAGATTTCCAGACCACAGTCTAAAAACCCACCGGATCCACCAAAAAACAGCCCAAAACGTATATACTGCCCAAACGCTATTTGTCCAGCCCCACCGCCCAAATGCTTTCACATTCAATAATACTGATAATTGGTTTAAATACCAGTTTTCTCTGCTTTTAGATACAGGCATAATTGGAACACAAAATATTTTGGGGGGGTTGGGGGTGGGGGGGTAGTTGATGCAAAAAAGGGATTAATCAATTTCTCTCTAAAATTTAAACACCAAGAGAGAACATCAGCTGAGAAAAAGATGTGTGACAGTGTGGCACTAGTACTTTACAAAACCCCTAGCAATAGGGAGGTTGGAGTGGTTGGAGGAACTGGGTGCAAGGGGCTGGAGAAAGAGAGGGTTGGAGGAGGAGGGGGAGTGTGTGGGGGGGAGGGTGTTAGGGGTGGGGGGGGGGGGGGGGGGGTTAGTAGGAGGATTATCAGGTTTAATCTCTCGGCACCAAAGCAGATAAATCTACAGCCTCTTACACACATGCACACTCACAAACACACACACACACACACACACACACACACACACACACACACACACGGGTAGCTAAGTATATTTAGCTGCTATAGCCTCTCTCTCTCCCACTCGGCCACGGCTCCCTGTGTTTGCCAGTTTAAGTGTGAGCCAATCGGGAGGATAATAAGGCGCAGAGCAGAGAGAGAGAGAGAGAGAGAGGAAGAGGAAGAACATCTCCTCAGGGCTGTAGAGGATTAGTCCTCTCATCTCCCCCCGGATCAGCCACTTTACTAGCCGATGTTTGCTCTGATATTGACTACGCCACATCCTGATCTCATTACACGCCAATAAACAGGCGTTGGTTGGCGGGGCCTGGGGACAGAGCCTGAGAGAGCAGGGGGATTACAGATCCTCCACTGCTGCTGCTGCGGCTGCCTCTGGGTGCTGGGAGCACCGGATGGCTTTAGTTTCAGCTTTATACTACATAGGAATCAGGAATCACACCAAGCCATCTAATCATCCATAGAGAACCCCCCTGAGATGCCTGCCTGCCGGCCCACTGCCTTGACCTGAGGAGCCCCCTGAGTCAACATGCTCACACACATGGGCCCATGTACGCACACATGCACGCACACACGCACACACAGATGCACACACCCGCACCCGCACCCACCCACACCCACACACACACACACACACACACACACACACACACACCCCCACACACACACACACACACACACACACACCCACACACACACACCCACACACACACACCCACACACACACACACACACACACACACACACACACACACACACACACACACAACTTTCATAGTCATCTATTAAGTGCCACGGTCTAGTGAAAAGGTCCGGATGTCTGCCATTTTCAAGTCGTGCAAATGACCAAAACAATTTTTAAATTGTGTGTTTGCAATTTTTTCCCATATTACAAAAAAGTTCTATGAAAGTGTGCTAAACATGTAGTTAGATGTTCATAGCGATGTTATTTCTTAGCTCCCATCCTAGCTACCAACGCAATGGTACCAAACACAAATCAGAGATTTTTCTCCGGGATTTGGTTTGAGGGGAATCAACATTCAAATAAGCATATCTTCTTCAACTATTTTCAATGTATGACACATCGTTTGAAATCTTACAATCTGGACTTTCATTATCTGGGGGAAAAAAGGAAAAATTACCTTGCCCTACTTGGACTATTTCACCAGACCCTGTCACATTATCAAGTGTGGCAAGAGAGAGCTCAAAGAGGGTGAGGGTATCGATATCTACAGACACATTAAGGGTGCATTCGTAAATACGCTCTGAGAGTGCTGGAGCACACCCGGGGTGCTCTCTGACAGTTCGGAAATGAACTGATTTCAGTTGAAACCAGAGAGACCTCAGCACTCAGAGCAGATTTCCAGAGCGTATTACTAACATACACATTACTACTGTACTATGTATGTATGTATGTACTAACATACATATGTTACTAACAGGCCACCCTAAGTCATACACTTTTGATTTGTATAATGATGAAAACCAAGGTAAAGCCTACTGTGTATATAATACAGTTGTATTCGTTTGCTTGAGCTGAGTTGAGATGTTGCCATGTTACCATGTTTCCCTAAACAGTTAACATGTTTGCCAAAACACCACATACAACTTAGAATACATCAGCAAATCAGTGCATCAAAATAGTACTGTATTTTTTGTCATCTTTTTCATTTCATTTCATTTCAAGCCATTATTTAAACTCAGTGCAACAATAAAAACAAAGCAATGGATCAATCTAGGCTGGTGCAAATTGATTTGCAATGGTCCATAGTCATAGTCCATCATCTAATGGAAAGTTCAATCCACCATTCATTTTATAATGACATACTAAATAGTAACTATAACGATCAATGTGCATTGCAAGTTGAACAGCTTTCATTTGAAAATAAAGGTGAATTTCAGTCAAAAACATTGTACTATATAGTTTATGGTAGGAATGTGCCTGTTACAGACAATATGATTGCTTACCATTAATATAAATCACATTATTAAAAAGTATTCAAGATCAAGCAAGTTAACAACATTTGCATTTACAAATTAACAACATTTGTATTAACACATACATTTACTTTAGTGATTACCGGTACCTATTTAATTTGTGATTACAGCCTGATTGTTAGTTGAACTGTTGAGTACAGTTACATTGTATGAAGCAAAGATTCACTAAATGGATAGAACCGTTTTGCTGACAGTGTTACTGTAGTGCTAATGTATGTTATTGCTGTGGGCTTCAGTTTCATCCAAATGGTGTAAGAAGTCAATAAAAGAGCACTTTCTGGCTTTTAGCCTAGAATTCAACTGTTTGTACTTTCCTTAGTGCTGGATTTGTTTACTGTAAGAGAACTGAGGGAAATCAAGTGCATTATAGGATCAAACTAGCTGACATATCTTTTATCCTTTTTTTTTTTTTTTTAACAAAGTTTTTTAACTGAGCATTACGGGCACTCCTGACTGGCCTTCACAACCAAACGTGAAAGGAGGAGTCGAAAATGGACTGGCTCATAATACAAGCTCTCTAGTACACAGAGAGAAACGTCATCCTCGCTCTAAAAACAGACATGGCCTGTGCTGTTTGAACAGTTAATACAGTGGGTAGACCGTTTAAAAGCACACTATAGACTCTTTTCAAAGTACACACCGATCTTGGTATTACGCTTTACAAACATATTAGAAGAGCACACATATTAAAGTGAGTTCTTACTGCAGTAGCACGATGCTGCAGGGTAGCCTGTATTTCAATAGCCTACCTGTAACTGACAGGCCAGATGAGTATGGATTTCAGACATCAGCGCCACAATGGGAACTGGAGGCCCAATGAGCTCTCCGTCTCAGGAGGAGAAAAGCAAGTGGCCCTCCTCTCTACAGAAGACAGATGTGTGGGATACAAGTTGACAAATGTTTTAACGTTTTTAAAATGGACGCTCTGTATATAACCCAGTGAAGACACAGCCAGTCCAATATAATTAGGCTTCCACCTCCGTCAAAAAGATGTCCTGAAACCAGTTGGTGCTGCAGTGTGCATTTTGCATTTAATCCCCCCCCCCCATCCCCATCCCCCTGTTCTTGCACCCTCCCTCCTTCCCTCCCTCCCTCCCGCCCTCCCTTTCTTTCAGAAAATCAAAAAGCCTGACATGCAAATGGACCTTATTAAATCCTATTAGCCTGGCTGTCACAAGCAGAAGGGCCAGGCTTTGCTCATGCAGTGTTTATATCGAGATTAGACTACAAGAGAGGGATAAAAGCAGCCCATCTCGGAGGTAAACAGCGCCTGGATCATGTTGTGTACCGCCAAATCCAGGGAGTGGTTCAGCTTCCACATTGTTGGTGGATTTGTCACTCATTCTGTCGTAAATGAAATGGAGAGCTTGAGTGGAAAAACACTGAGAATATCTAATCTAACACTTTTTTTTTTCATCGATGCCATAGCTTTGTCAGCCCACATCCTTTAAAATCACCTGGACATGTTATTGATTTGTTATGTACAGTATATGTTATGTATACAGTACAGGCCAAAAGTTTGGACACACCTTCTCATTCAATGTGTTTCCTTTATTTTCATGACTATTTACATTGTAGATTCTCAAGGCATCAAAACTATGAATGAACGAACACATGTGGAATGATGTACTTAACAAAAAAGTGTGAAATAACTCTAAATATGTCTTATATTATAGATTCCTAAAAGTAGCCACCCTTTGCTTTTTTGTTGTTATTAAATAATAATACAAAAGTGTTATTAAAATATATTATAATAATTTAATAATATTAAATATATATATATATATATATATATATATATAAATAACATATTATTATTAACACATATTATATTTAATATTATTATTAGTATATATTTTATTAACAACAAAAAAGCAAAGGGTGGCTACTTTGAGGAATCTAAAATATAAGACATATTTAGAGTTATTTCATACTTTATTGTTAAATACATAATTCCTATGTGTTCATTCATAGTTTTGATGCCTTCAGTGAGAATCTACAATGTACCAAATAGTCATGAAAATAAAGGAAACGCATTGAATGAGAAGGTGTGTCCAAACTTTTGGCCTGTACAGTATATATTATAATTGCTGGAAAAATAGCAGTGGATTTGCCCATAAGGCTGTTGTGTGGCGCTGTTGTTTCCATAGCAGGTAACAAGGCAGATCAATGTCCAGGGCATAATGGCATGAATGGGGTTACCTCAGAATCACCCAGAACCAATCCTTTGTCACCAACGTCTCAATAGAAAGGTTCTGCTGGCAGCTACTCTGGTCAGAGCTCCCTCTTGACCAAGACCATAGACAGGCTTCTCTTAAGACGTTGGGTGCATTCATGAATACGCTCTGAGAGCGCCAGAGCGCACCCGGGGTGCTCTCTGACCGTTCGGAATTAAATCACCCCGGGTGCGCTCCGGCGCACTCAGGGCGTATTTAGGAACGCACCAGTTGACTGGGAGGTCAGGTGACCAGAAAATAGTAGTGTGGACACTGACATTTTAGTAAGGTGCGTACATTGATATTTCGATTTTGCTTAAGGGTGTACCCTGATTTGTGATGGGAGCAGTGTGCGAATTAAATCACGGTGTGCGGGGGAGCCGCACATCATGCGAGGGCGACGCAACGCCACAACAAGCCTAAACACTGCCCTACACAACACAACCATGCACATAGCCCTTCTCATTATAACACAGCAATCCATAGGCCTACAACACAGCAGAAGCCAAGTCTATAAAAGCGGGTCTTACCTTAACACAGAAGCGACCACAGAGGCCTGGGTTCAGCTGCCTTTGCTCTACGTCCAGGAGCCCATGATGTGGACAGGCGATGACCTGATTTAAGCCAAGATGTGACAACGGCATTGGATCGAATCTCTCCAATGGAGGTCCATTAAGGTCCACAAAAAGTAGTGATGAGAAGCTGGGTTCACGCAGTCTATTGCGAGTCTTACTGTCAGTGTTTTTTTAAAAGCCATCCTTTCCTTGGCTACCATATAGGCGGATCTGAACGCCATTGATGTTTCCTCTTTGCGTTGATACAGAGAATCCTGTTTTGGCATTATTTCTTTTTGTCTTGTTTCTGCCAGTTCAACTGCCCTTTTGTGCGCCACACTATCCCGGTGCTTGTAGATTTTCTTACGCAAGTTGTTCTGTCTATTACTGGTTACGTCCCCGTTCATCCACTCTTCTGACAAGTGCGTTCCAACTTTATCAGTGAGGAGAAGGCTTTTGGCATCCCTGCATAGAGTACAGCCTAAGCAACTATTCTTTGAGAACAGCCACGGGAGACGTCTGGTCCAGTCACTCCACTGTTCGCTGGTCCAGCCAGCCAGAGGGACCCCAGCATCTTCGCACCCTACATCTCCAGCAACAGGCGGGTGGTCATCAGCATCATCATCATCATCCTCTTCCTCATCTCCTCCGACCTCTTTTTTTGTTGTCTTCCTAACGTTAGTTTCCACGTTAGCTTCTTCTCTTGGCTTGTCTTGTTGTGTCTCTTCAGCCCCCACAGTAACGTTAACGTTAGCTGTCAAGTTAGCATTAGCACTAACGTTAGCTGCCTCTTCTCTCGGCTCTGTTGTAGCAGCATCAGTCCCCATGACTTCCTGACCGACCGCCCCCAGAGGGTGCGGGTGGGCCCCCACACCTCCACAGCCCTCAGCCTCAGCACCAGGGCTGCGTGCTAAGCCCCATCCTCTACAACCTCTACACCCACGACTTCACCCCCGTCCACCCCAGCAACTACATCGTAAAGTTTGCAGACGACACCACCGTGGTGGGATGTATCTCGGGGGGGGGACGAGGCGGCGTACAGGGATGAGGTAGAGCAACTGAGCAAGCTGTGCAAGGTTAACAACCTGCTGCTGAACAAGTCAAAGACCCAGGAATTCATCGTAGACTTCAGGAGGAAAAAGTCCGAGATCCAGCCACTGCTCATCGACGGAGAGAGCGTGGAGAGAGTCTCAACCCTCCGATTCCTGGGACATCACATGCGGGATGACCTGACCTGGAAGGACAACACAAAAGGCACCATCAAGAGGGCACAACAGCGGCTATACACCCTGAGATGCCTCAGGAAAGAACACAACAAGCAGGAGATACTGGTGGCCTTCTACCGCGGCGCAGTGGAGAGCATCCTCACCTACGGCATCTGCAACTGGTTCTACAGCTGCACAACAGCGGAGAGAAACGCGCTACAGATAGTCGTGAGAACAGCACAGAAGATCACCGGCGCCCCCCTCCCCTCTCTGGAAGAGCTGTACAACACACGCTGTCTCAGGAAGGCCTCCAAGATCTCCAGGGACCCGACCCACCCTGGGCACGTACACTTTATCAGGCTGCCCTCGAAAAGGAGGTACAGGACCCCGGCCGCTAAGACAAACAGACTGAAGAACTGCTTCTACCACAGGGCCGTCAAGGCCCTGAACACAGCAAAGGCCTAAGTTCTGGGCCCAGGACAGTCTGGACGGATTGTATGGCAGCTAGTGCTGAGGCACAAACATGTACATTTCAAGCCTGCAAACTGTGACACTTTAAATAACGTGAAAAAATACTTTTGTGCAATATGACAACCCTAGTTGACTATCTGTGCAGTATAGTACAGTGGATTGTGTACATAGCCTTTATTTATGTAAACCAGCTCCTTACCTTCTTGTGATTTTATTCTTTTTCTAAAAGTTTTTTTTTTTTCCCTTTCCTAACACCAGGGGAGCCACCCCTCCTAAATTTCGTTGTTTGGTACCTGTACTGTAGCAATGACAATAAAGTCCATCCATTCATTCATTCATTCATTCATTCATTCATTCATTCATTCATTCATTCATTCATTCATGTCCGATGTGCTACCACCACCAGCTCTTCATCATTTTGTTTAGACTTCTTTGGATAGAAATCGCCCAAGGTGAGTTGCTTTCTTCTTTTCGACATCTTTTCTTCTTCTTTTCACTGTCATCAACAATGGCGCGCAGGTGAGTTTTTTAACGCACGTAGTAAACAAGCTCGTGAGTGGGTAGTGGATGCCTGCAGACAGCGCCCCCACGCTCCGAGCGGCTCTAGGCTAGCGCGGTTAAAAAAATAAAATAAAAAAAATCCCCTTATTTTACACCTTTGAGAAAAACCATGACCAAAATAGCATTTATTTGGCTATCATATCAATATTTTAGAGCTCCCCCAAAATTTCACAAACCATGTTTCCAGGCTATAGCTCCCCGAGCTCCCCCTTATTTCGCACTATGGGAGTGCCCATCTATATGGGACACCCATGTCATTCTAACCGTGGATAGGAGCTGATACTCAGAGGAACTCAAAATCAGAGGATGTTCCCCGCTTAGTCTTCCCGCTAGTAAATGTAGAAATCAGGTATGGGCAGGAATTATTTATTTATTTTAAATATGTTTTTAGGGCATTTCTGCTTTTATTGGGATAGAGAAAGTAGAGATTGACAGGAAAGATGGGTGAGAGAGAGGAGGGATGACATTCTAGGTCGACGGCCAGATCCCAGCCTATCCCAGGTGCACTTGAAGCCGGGGAGTTGAAGAGATCTATAGCTGAGGTCTTGATTACACAGGAGTAAGTCCTAGTCAGGGGCCTCTGGAGAAAGCTTTGGTCACCTTACACTATACCCCATGGGCATTTTCGAAAAAATAACATTGTATTAACATTGTTGGGTTTTTTGTATCGCTGTACATCCGTCATGATGGAACATTTTATTCTTCAGCAATGTCTAAATCCAAACATTGTATAAACGTATACAAGAATGTTGATTCACTGACTTGTGTGGGTGGAAATGAACTGTGATACTGTTAAAACCAAACACTGATGGTCATCATCCAACGTTGTTACATTGTTTGTCATGGGTTGAAAAGACAGGTTTTCTGAAAATCTGCATTTGATGTCGACTGTAAAGGAAGGTTTTCTACAGTACATTATATTTGACAGGCATGATTGTACATTGTAACAAGGTTGCCCATTGATTTCAAGGGAAGTAAAAAAAAATGGCAATAACTAAAATTAAATGTTTTACTTAATATTGACATGAATGAGTATTGTATCCATGCAATACGACATGCAAAACACTACTCAACTGTAAACTTTTTTTGAGAATCTTTGAAAGTCTGTAATTTCACTTTTATTTCATGTATCATGTATGTTGTTCTTATTTTTATTTTTTAAATAATAAAATAAGCATTGTATGTCTCTACATGAATTATATATGTCGCAAAATCATTACAGGCAGGTTTGATCAAATAGCAAGCATTGCTGCTAAACACATACAGACCAATGAAATCAAACGGCACACACATTCTGAACAGTCATGAGACTGGATCAGCCTGTTGAAGGATGGAGATGGAGATGGGAGTTTGAGAGGAGGTGGAGGAAGATGCTGGATACTGACACAATGTAAGCACCTCTGAATCTCGAGGAAAGAATAATTTCATGTTTTTATATTTCAATTCCTTTGTGAATTGTATGCTTTGAATAATTACCATATTCAATCCCGAATTTCCTCTCTTACATTCATGTCCTCTCTTCCTCTATAAGCATTGCATGGGATATCTGGTGTGTTAGGTTATAATGATGAAATGAGGGTTAGGTTTAATACAAAAGGTAAATCGTTTTATTTGAAAAGTAACTCAAATTACTCTTACTTTTGTCATTTCCTAGACTACAACTTTTACTTGAGTAGGATTTCAGTACTGTTTCCACTTCTGAATTGTTGGGATTTGAAACCACAACATTTTGTTATGTCCACAATGCCACAAGTCCACTGCTGCAACAAGGAATAATAATGGGGTTCATACATTCAGATTTTCTTGTTCTAACTTTCCTTTTCCTTTGCCTTTTCAACATGATCTGAACTGTTCACTACTTTACTATGCTCTTTTGCTACTTTTACTACTATCACTTTTTATATAAATATTATTTATGTATGTATTTATGTATGTTTTCATTCTAGTTCTGTGTTGAACCTGTGTGTCTAGCATTGTTACATTATCTCATTATTGATATAGGCAATGTGTCATGTTCAGTTTTGAAACAACATTTGTGAGCCTAATGGTGTATAGTCTATGTTTCTGGACTAAAATATGTCTTAAATTAGACAGTATTATTGTACAGTCATATGTGTTTATTATAACACTTAACATATCAAACAAAAATATGTGTAAAATATATATGGAAATATGCATTTGACTAATGAAAGAGTAATATTGATAAGGTTTAATAATGTATACTCATACATTTCCATCACACTTTGAGGATCCTAAACATGTACTGTAATAGAACATAATTATAACCCACCATTATTAGACAACTATGCAGAAAACACTGAAGCTGTTGAAATATTTCTAGAAGTCAATTAAATCAAATGTTATCAATGTTGTAGATGGGGACGTCTGTTTGGTCTGAGACTAAAGGTGTTTGGTCTGAGAACTGAGGGCTTTTGTTTGATGGTTGAAGAATACTGTAGCTCAGTTTGGGCTGAGAACTAAAGATGTCCTTAAATGGACTCTGTTTATGAGTTACTTGATTAGGTTCTACTGTTAAAAGGCCAGCCTTCCCTTCGGTCTCACGTCTCAACTCAGCCCTTGCTCTTGATAACCATCATAACCTGACCCCTTACCAATGCTATATAATGCAACATAGGTGCCCCACTGCCCGCACCCACTTCAAGTTAGTATGGTTGTCAATGTATGAGTGATAAAAATGAGTTTCCTCTACTTTGGACTCTTAGCACCATTTGAACTGTGATTGTATTGTTAGCATGCCTAGCTTGCTGCTTTTCATTATCATATTTTTTATTCATAGCATTTGTGCTATTTATCACTTTCCCTTTGAGTAAAACTTAAGTGCTAGTACTTGTAATTTGAATGCTAGCATGGCCTGCCTTGGGTATGGACCATTCAGCCTACCTTTTACATCAAGTGTATGTCCATGGCAAACATGATACAAGCACAAAGTTGTGTTGTACTCTCACTCATATGACCCACGTGCGATAATGGATAAAGTTAGGTAGACCTGATTGAGACTTAACCCAAAGGTCGGCCTCAGACCACTAGAATGTCCTCTTGGTCTAATGTCCTAGACTTGGATTTGGCATTTTGGAGACTCCCATTCTCTATAACAAATACGCAAGTCTTCCTGTCTACTCTGATCAGAAGCCGTCACTAGTGTGTTTTTATCCTGTTGTCGTTGACTTGGATTCCACAGCTGTCGGTATGTCTCTGTTCCCGAGCAGGATTTCCTTGGTCCCAGTCCCAGTTTCCCCTGCATGTGAATCCACGCTGGTGCCTCAGGCACTGATTAGAACACCCAAATCCTCCTCTCCCATTTCAAACCGGAATCACACAACCTCTTCTTCTCCGCACATCCGACACTTTTATCAACATTTCTGATGATAGGACAATTTCTTTTTCATCCGCCTCATTTATAATTCCTTTTTTTTTTTTTTTTTTTTGCCTGAATCGAAATGAGTTTGAAGACTTTATGGAAGCCATTCAAATGCTCCTCTTGCCTGTTCCTTAATTCTCTCTGGGCGCAGCAAAAAGCTCAGAATGCTAATACTTGGCAGATACAGAGAGAGCTACGGATCACACTGATGAGAGAGAAACAGTGAAATACTGAAAAAAACTAAGTGCATTACAACCGCAAGGCTCTGTTTTGAAGTGATAGCTAGAAAGGCTGGGTAGGGTACTTGAGATTTCCGCTTTCTCACAAGACATAGTTTGTTTGTACAGGGCCAAGGCTATTCAAGCACCTCTGTGAAATTCCAGGGATTTTTCATCTAGGCAAATGCCTGTGTATGTGTGTATCTATGTGTGCAACTGTGCGTGTATGAGTGAGTGTGTGTGTGTGTGTGTGTGTGTCTAAGGTCAGGCCTAACATGATCTGACATGATCTGACACTGCACTTTAACAGTACAACTGACAAACAAACCCCAATCACATCTACCTGTCAGTCTCACCAGATGAGCTTGGCAAAGTTAATACCGATAGAAAAAATGACCTTCACTCTCAAAACCCATTACCAGTGTATCGTCTGATAGCCTTTTTGATTGGAAAGCCTGCATTCAGATATGCCCACTCTGTGAGATTGCTAAGTAATTGCCATTGTGTGGCCTGAGCGGAGGAGGCCCTAAGACCATTGCTACTGCAAGCCTCGACACTGACTGTGAGACATCATGTGTCCCGTTAGTAGGAAAAAGTGATCCTTTTCACTGCCACTACCACATTCTCCTCCTGAGCCCAAACTCAATTTTCGTGGCCGCCATTTTGATGGGTGTCCCAATAGTGTTGGAGAAGTTCAAGTCCACTTCAGATACCTGCCGGAGCCAACTCTGAGGACCCAGGATTGGATCTTCAGCACACATTTCACTCCTGTATGACATTGTAACCATCCCCACCTGATATCTGAACTACAACTCGACTCCCGTAATTGTCGAAATAATCGCTCATCAATAGGATTCTAAAATCAAGTCTGATAGCGTGTTGATGGTTTAATTAACTTTTTTCAGATTTAGCCTGTCAAATATCAGTGGAACTTAGCATAGGTGCATAGATGAGACACACATATATAAACAATATTATTGCTTTAGGTCTTATACTTTAGCCTACCCTCAAATTGTTCACAGGTTGATTTTTTAATGCTGACAATCATTGTATGTAAACACATGTTATTCATATTTCTTTCTAAATACTACCATTGACCCACTCCTCAATGAACACTTGAAATGAATGAAAGCTCTGTGACGGGTTTGTCACTACCTATCTTCCACCGTAGACTGAAGACCCATCTCTTCAGGCTACACATTAACTGTCTCTCGTAAGACCTCTTCGTCCCCTCTACCCCCTGTATAGTGTCTGTAAATAAATAAATAAATAAAAACTTAAAAAACAATAAAACAATAATAACAAACAATAATTTAATTAATTATTTGTTCTTCTAGCATTGTAACTGCCAATGGCACCTGGCCCTAGCATATATTGCATATATATATTACATTATTTTCTTGCTATGACTGATGGATAGATGATTCACTTCCTTAGACAAATGTATTTGTTATAAGTCGCTTTGGATAAAGGTGTCGGTTAAATGCCAAAAATGTAAAATGTAATGTAAATGTTTGGTTTGCAGTCTCAGTAATTGTCGTCACAACATATGATGCCGAAGTGGGTAGGGTGTTCCAAATCTCCTTAAGTAGTGGGTGTTCCCACTACTCCTTAACCATTTTTTCCTCCACTCTCCACTTGTTTCCATCAGATATTTCCAGGGTAGGAGTGAGTGGTAATGGTTAGTGGTAGTGAAGGTAAGGAGTAGTGAAAGGTTTTAGGACGCACCTCAGATGACTGAAAACACTCATCACAAAGCTCACAGAATTAGTTTTGATTTCATATGAAAGTTGTGTCTATGATGGGTTACGGTGGGTGTTGTGACAGATCTCCGGTTGACATTGTTGGTGCTATGAGAGTAACTACACTACACCTCTTTCTCTCTCTATCTCTCTCTCTCTCTCTCTCCCCCCTCTCTCTCTCTGTGTCCTTCTCACTCACTCACTCTCTCTCTCTCTCTCTCTCTCTCTCTGTCTCTCTCTGTCTCTCTCTGTCTCTCTCTCCTTCTCCTCTCACTACCATGGCTAATGGCAGAGTGTGTGTGTGTGTGTGTGTGTGTGTGTGTGTGTGTGTGTGTGAGAGAGAGAGAGAGAGAGAGAGAGAGAGAGAGAGAGAGAGAGAGAGAGAGAGAGAGAGAGAGAGAGGGAGAGAGACGGAGAGAGAGACAGAGACAGACAGACAGACAGACAGACAGACAGACAGACAGACAGAGTACCCTTCTCCTGCCTGTCAATTTCCCTTCAGTCCACAGCCGTGACTAAATTGTGGTTTAAAAGACAGGAACTGGGCCCGAGGGATGGGACAAAAGAGGAGCGCATAGCTGACCAGCGCTCAGGTGAAATTGAATTGGAAATCTTCCATCTCTCTTTAGCATAACAAAGCATCTCTGGGTTTTAGACAAAGAGGGCTTTTTAATGTAGAAAATCAATCTCTCTAAGGGGCCGAGGTATTGTTCCCTCTGCAGTACAGGTGTTCCCCCCACGCTGCTTAATCAAAAGTGTCAAAACAAAGTTGGAAGTTAATTCTCTGTCACTGCCCAAGCATATGTGTGTGTGTGTGTGTGTGTGTGTGTGTGTATGCATGTGTGAGAAAGAGAAAGAGAAACAGAGCGAGAGTAAGTGTTCTTATTTGTGTGTAGCCACATGTTACACCTTACGCAAGATGTGTGCATCAAAGTGTGTGAAAACCTTGAATATACGTAGGTAACATTTCAAATGAGATGGGGTTAGGAACTACATCTATACCATCTATATCAGATGGGGACTGCATTCCATACATTTCATCCCTTTGGGGCCACTAAAAACATTGGCGATTTGTAACTTCCTCGGTTTATTACAACAACAGTATGTTCTGGTAACTTTAAAGCATAATCTCAACTGCAATAACTGTGGTATGCCAAAATCAAACATCAGAAATCCAAGTAGCCCAGGCTGATGGCTAACCTTAATAAGGCATCAAAGTGAACATTTCTTACTCAGATATGTTCAGGCAGCTACAGTATGACCTGGCTTAAGAAAAAAATATACTGTACACTATATATATATATATATATACTGTACACTCACATTATGTGGTCTAAAACCTCAGAAAGTAAGTTTAAGATATATAAATGTTTAAAGTTACCATTTAGCCAAGTATAACATAGCAACATTACATAGAATGCTGAAAAATGTGGTCCGATCAAATCCAAAAATTGGAACTTAAAATATTTATATCTTTAAACATGCAACTTTCATACATTTTGGAAAACATAAAGTGAAGTACATGAATGTAAGTAAAACAAAATTGCCCAAGAATCTACTCGGACAGCAACATTGTATTGACATAATTATGCTAATCTCAAATCCTAATCTACGTTGCGTATAAGTGGGATAAACTGTGACCAGGGCAGTGGGTTTCAACACTTGTACGGTTAATAAACTTGTAGCCCAAGGAAGTTCAGCGACAATTTAGCCATCAAAAATGCTAGCGACGGTCGCAAGTAGCCTATGGTGTTTATGACCACTGGAATGAGGCTAAAAAGATCATATTGCAAGTGGTACAGTCCATCCATCTCCCGAGTGAAAAAACAAACACCATCCGAGAACACAAAGGCAGAGTGCACAGCCTCTCCTCCGCGCCAACAGTAGGTTTTACAGGAGCTGAATCATGAGGGGGTGCAACTCAGTGCCAGAGGCCTTGGATGGATACAACACCTACACAATGCTCAGACACATCGTTTTCATCTGCTGGGGGGAGGGGGGGGGGGGGTTTAGCTACACTTCCCCCTCTCTTGATAATCTACCCTGACTGAATCAGAGTGACAACTGCATTGACTGACCATTCCCTTATGGATTTAGCGTGGAGGAAACAACAACCCAGATGAAAAGATCTGGGAGGGTTTATTTCTATAGTCCCTCTTCAGCGGGTGTTTGCAGTATGTGTGGTGTTTACGTGTGGTGCAATAAGTAGAGCCTTCTTGTGATTATTACAGGGAACTCAACACAATTAGGAAAAAAACATAGTTTCAGAGAGTAGGCTAACAGATGAGGAGAGAAACATCCATTCTAGAAAGAGAGGAACAGCACAAATAATATGAATTAGATGCCTTCCTTTCTTTCACCTCTTCCTGTGTTGTGGGAACAACCTATACACTAAGCAGACTGTCTGGTGATTCCCACAGAAGAACCTGCACTTAAAGCTGTTTGTTTTGATAAGGTGAGTCTTCATTTATCGGAGTCCTACCAGCCCATGTATTACCATAATAATGATTTAAGCTTTGCTAATCCTGCCTGTTTTAATGAACGTCTTCATTTTCCCCAAGCTGGGGAGAGAGAGATGTTGGGGCCTGCGCTCACCACCGTGTCAATCCTCCAAACCTGGCAACCCATCCCCTGTGAATTGTGTGGATGATACTCGGCAGCCTGATGGGTAATTTCTCCCCAAACGCCCCTATCATTGGTTACCATTCACTGGCGCCCAGTTCCACTCTCACCTCTGTCTTTATTGTGCACAAAGGCACACATGGATACAATTTCTAGTTGTTTATGACCATTTACCTCTCCTATTGCCACCGAATACAAAGAGCTCAATATTTAGGGATTGATAAGATTCATAATGCAGCGAGGACAATGGGGGACGCTCTCAAAAGGAATTGTTGTTACTCTTAACTCTTTTACAACAATGTAGTGGCCCTGGTATTCATGGGGATGTCTGCCAATGGGAGATTCCCAGAATTCCGGAACTCCCAAATTGGCCACCCAGTTAGCTTTATAGGGCCGGCCCCTCTCTTTCTCCCATGGGACCTCACCCTGGCCAAGGAGTTCACATGCAAACCAGTCGATTAAAAAACAGTTAGCGGGGCTATTCAGAGCAAAGCAGCTTTTAGAAAGATGGGGGTGGGGCTGTTTTATTCTGCCAACAGGATTGGGTGGAATGTCTATTCTATGTTAATGTCATATGGTATATTTTTAAGAGAAGGAACTAGTAAACTGTCACACTCACATTTGTCTATTTTGTTCATAGAATTACCATGCAGAATACAAGTATCCTTACATGACATGAAAAATGTTTTTGACCAGTGAGAGTTGACTGACTGAGTTAACATTGACTAGCTTTCTCCTCTCCGCTTTCTCTCATGTATATCTCAGTAGTCATGGTTGTGTATGTGATTAACTAAGTAAGTTAGATAAATGTAAGAGAAAGTAAATAAATAAAAGTTGCAATGGTTTTGCAATTACATGTCCTGGTTGACACATAAGAGATGTTGGGACGTACACGGTTGGGCAGTATTAGGCTTTCATTTAGTGATTCATATTAGGGGAAGTTGTCAAGGGAAGGCATTAGCAAACATTAGGATTAGCAACAATAATTAGCAAATATTGTTGTCCATAGCTTGATTCAATATTCTATGTGCCCCTGGCATGCGTGTGGCACATATACTTATTGTGTGAAACTGACACACCGGGACCCTTTTTTTTATTTTTATTTTTTTTACAAATTATCCACATTTCCTGTTCAATCTCTTTAAAACTAAAATACTTTACACACACATACACAGTCACACACACGCACGCACGCACGCACGCACGCACGCACGCACGCACGCACACACACACACACACACACACACACACACACACACACACAGACTCAATGATATATATATGTGCATGTGACATTATGTTTAATTTTTGATATACAGTATCACTATTTGAAGGGACACCGTCTCTCCCTAAATTAAAATCCAAGCGCCTAGGCCTTTGATGACCAGGACGGTGAGGAGATTTGTAATTGGGGTGACTAGAACATTCCGAAGGATTTTCAGGGCTTTAGTTTTATATGCTCTGGAGTGTTCCAAAATCCCTTGGCAAGACCCACTGTTGTATAAATATAAACAGGCTTGCATGGGGCTGTGCTGTGAGGCTCTCAGAATTGTTCAGGATTAGATGTAATTGACATTGGGCCATGTGTTTCAGGCTACCTACAAACACCCATTCCTATTGGGGGTTGTCTTCTGGTAGGGCAGGTTGCCAATGCAGTAACACACACAAAACATTTGAATTGTGGACGTTTTTGCACAGTTGTTGCAATTTCTATTACCAGAATTAAAGTGCTAAAAGTACAAAATAGCCCAATGAAATGTCTTTCTGGGGCTTACAACATATTATCATTATGACCATTTGACAATATTGTTTTCAAGTAATACCAGGTAAATAGCGAAATAAACCATAAAGAGGAACCAACAATGTTCCTGCTGCATTGACTGACAACATGCTTGTGGACTTTCCCAAATCTACCTGAGTCCTGTACAATATATCAATGCACATTAAACAAATACTACAAATCACACGGCAGCAGTAAACAGTGGCTTTTCATTCCGTGAGCTGAGAGGGGAGAAATCTGTCTGGGATAATTGTTAGGTGCCATCTTGAGATGGCCCAGGCAGGCAGGCCAAGGAGACACCTGGGAGCAGATCTAGTCTGAGACAGCTAGGTAGGGATAGGGGTGACTTCACATCAGCCCTCCTGTACATCACCTGTCCATGTCTCCTGACACACACCACACCTTCTTTGGCCTTATTCCCATCGCCCCATAGTCAAAAGAGGACTGAGGGAACCTGAGGAGATCAGAGGAAGGTTTATGAAGATGTTGCACAGTGATGATGCTGGCATTAAGGGGCAACTGGATGTGTACTGACAGAAAGCAACAAGCAATTACTTCCCCCTCCTCTGTCTATCGCTCTCTCTCTCGCTCTCTCTCTCTCTCTCTCTCTCTCTCTCTCTCTCTCTCTCTCTCTCTCTGTCTGTCTACATCCATCCATCCCACCCTCTGTAAACATATCAATTACATTCCAATCCTCTTTACACACTCTCTCCCCGCCTCATTCTCCCTCTCTGCCTCTCTAAACACATACACTCCCACTCCTCTCTGCATGGTTGGACCAGACAGGTGATCCTACTGTACGAGAGGTACGTAAACAAACACAGAGAAAGTATGTCCTCAACTACCCCCCCCCCCCCCCCCCCCCCGTGCCCCCTCCCCTCCCTCCACCAATCCCTCTCCCCATCCCTCCCTCCCTCCATCCCTCCCTCCCTCCTTCACTCTCCCTCCCCCTCTCCCTCCCTCCTAGGCAGGTGCTCATATATTAGGAGTAGTAAACAAACAGAGTTCCTCGTCACTGAGCAAAGAGCGGAGCAGCAGCTGCTGGGGAGTCTGGGAAGCGTGGCACGCACAGGAGGCATGGCCGCAGGCCAGTCGCCCTCACAGCAATCATACACTACACTGGATCACACAGAGTTCAGAGTTCAGTTTGAGATTTGGAATCTTGATAGGCTCTATGTAAGCATCTAAGACAATGCTGTCTGCTGCCTGCATGGCGGATGGTATGAACTCTGTATACAGTTTGGCTCTGATCATCATTACCCAGTAGGTCCGAGTACCACTCCATCTCTCTATTCTCTACGCTGATGGTGATTGAATAACCCTAAACACATATGCTAGTGGCTGAACGTTGTGTTAGATCACACTGCAGTCCGTCCGTGTGATACTCAACACTCAGACAAAAGCAATTTCTCAAAGAGGTATAGTCAGAAGATTGCTCCCCACCGACACTTAGCCAATGGGGAAGCCATGGCAGAGAGATCAAGGAGAAAGGAAAAGAGACAAGGTTTAGAAAAGTGTGTTTAGCTGAGGAAAAGTGGGTTGCTAGGCCAGCTTGTATTTGTCTGGGTATATCTCTGTTTGAAGATGAAGGGCTTCCCGGATGGACATCTTCAAGCCCTCTTCTTCACCTTTGATTCCCCAAAACAGGTCTAGATCAGAGAGTATAGAGAGGAATCCAGAGGTCCAAAACTCTCTGTCTTGTTGCAACAGAAGCAGCCTACCATCATGGCTATATTTAGCTTAGCAATACAATACTAATATCATTTAGCGTGGTAATAAAGGAGTACTGTAGCTTCGGGGCGGATGTGGCTCAGCCGTTAGAGCCGGCGTCTAATGATCGCAAAGTCGGCAGCTCGCAGCCGTTCGAATCCCTGCCTGGCCACGTGTCGAAGTGTCCCTGAGCAAGTTACTGAACCCCTAATTGCTCCGGGGTCGCCTTCAATGGTTGTGACCCGTTGCCTAGATGCCCCCTCTAGAGCATAAATGCATTTCGTTGTACTCTGTGCAATGGCAAACTTTGAATCCCTTTCCCCTTTCTTCTGAGTAATGCTGGAGAAACTCAGACACACACAAATAGACAAACTAGCATGCACACAAGTACTTGTGCCTCTCAGTTGCTGAGCAGAGCTGAGGGATAGCATCGGCCACGACTGGCATGTTCCCCACCGTCGTGTGTTTGTGGTAATCAGGAGATCAGGCCTCTGCAGGGGCCACAGCCAAATGGAAAATTACACCCTGCACTGGCAACCTCTGATGGCACAGCCCAACCCTGAGACAACTGGCAACCCAGTACATCCCTGCCCAATACAAGCAAGCAATTAAACAACGGAAGAGAGAGGGATGAATTTAGCACTGGGGAAAGAGGGGAGAAGAGAGAGAGGAGATAAAACATGAAACAGTCACTCTCAACTCCAGGGCCAAATAGGCCTACAGTGATGAGCACTAGTGTGTGTGTGTGTGTGTGTGTGTGTGTGTGTGTGCGTGTGTGCGTGTGTGCGTGTGTGTGTGTGTGTGTGTGTGTTTGTGTGTGATTTCCCCTCTCTCCTGACACACACACACACACACACACACAAACACACCGCCTGCAGCTCCCTGCCAGTGATTAAACAGGTGCTTGTAAATTAATTAGCCAGATGAAACGCACCTCCAAAATGTCATCATCCCCCCCTCCCCCCTTCTCCCCCATCGCTTCCTGCCGGTCTCCACCTCACAACCCAACTCCCCACACCCACCCTGGCACAGTGCCACCTCCTCAACCCACCACACACACACACACACACACACTCACACACACACACACACACACCAGCGGCCCCATGGGGATCGTGGGAGGCTGGGCAAATATTGAGCTGTGATAGAGTAAACAACGCACTGGCACCAGATGGCCTGAGACTGCTCACACACACACACACACACACACACACACACATACGCACACGCACACGCACACGCACACGCTCATGCACACGCTCACGCACACACACACACACACACACACACATACACGCGCACACACACACACACACACACACACACACACACACACACACTGGAGGGATATGAAGACTTCAGACTTCAGCCCAGAGAGAGAGACAGAGAGAGAGAGTAGACCCTAGGGGATGGACTGCTCCTCTCCTCCACTCCAGTTATTTCCCTCCTAATTGAAAAGCCCTCGTTCCCTCGTTCCCTGGTTCCCTGATGGAGGAGTCTGGGGCCGCCTCCCCCAGCCTCCTGGCCTACAGATAGTGGGGTAATTGATTCCTGTAACGCAGGTTAAATGTGACACACTTAGAGCTTAATGAATATGATCCATCCTAAAGTCATTTATCATCTTCTCTGCTTCCTCTGGTGTTGCTAAGCAGCGGCCCCCGCCCTCCCTCACCTCCCCTCCCCTCCTTTCCATTGCAGAGGAACGGAGAAGGGTTCTGGGATATCTTTGGAGTGTGAGTGGAGGATGCAGGCTCAAACATCCCAAAATACAAAAGTGTGTGTAGGCGTGCGCGTGTGTGCCCGTGCGTTGGCGTTTGTGTTGTGGTTTCGTTATCGTATTGAAAATTCAAAATGTCAAAAAGTATTTCTTAAGTTTACATTTACATACTGGAACCCAACAGACAGGTGGTATTCCCAGCAGTTGACATGAGTGTCTCTAGTCATGATGTTGGAAGGCACACTGAATAAGCAGATGTTTTCCACAAGGCATACTCCAGATATTAATATTAGACACTAGTAAATACTGCTGTCGATGACCTTATGAATTGCTGTATAAATGATGCTCCCTTAAAGGCATGATTGTTGTAGCTTCACCCAGTGCATCGGAAGTCATTTAAGTGTCCTCTCTCTCTCTCTCTCTCTCTCAGGTTTGCATGAGGAGAAGTGCCAGAGGAGAGTCCCCACAGCCTCCTACTTACTACTGTACTTACGCACACACACACACACACACACACACTGCTCCATTTATACACACACAGCCCCTCCTAATAGACCTGTAATCACAGCCCGTGTCACTCACTGCCACTCACCCCTGCTCTCTGTCCACCTCTCCCCCTCTCCATCTCGCTCCCCCCTCCACTCCTCCACCTAGGCCCATCATGGTTAGTCATTATTACATCACATAGGTGACCTATCAGACACAGCAAGAGGTGTGAGGGTGGCCAACCTACTAGTCCATCTTTCGCCCATTACTACTGAATTGCTCACAACATCACAAGATCAATGGAAACTGTTATATTGTAGATGTCAATATGAAACTACCATTGCTGTTCTGTGCTCTCCTGTTTCACAGTTAGAAATAAAGGTTGAAAAGAAATGAAAAGATTATAATACGGTGTGCATATAGAGGACACTGTAGGTAAGCATCCCAAATAAGGAATCCTCTATCTGAAAAAGAAGTTCAACAAAGAAGCCATTTGATGCAACTATATTATGTACACACGATTGCAAATCACTGAAGCTGTATTTGCAAAAGCCCACGATAGCCACACAAACAACTCAAGTGTGCACTTACACACCACTCGCTTCTTCTGTCTACTTCTCTCCCTTTTTCTTTCCTGACCCCTGAACGAATAAGGTTCACAAGGGCCCCAGACACAATCTTCCCTCTGGGAAATAATGGAATTGAATCACCTCAATAGCGACCTCGGAGCTCCAAGTCTCATATTCAAGATCCTCCCTCCCATTTTTGTCTGCTGGCCTTTGCCTCTAGTGTGTCAGGTGGAGTGTTGGAGCGCTGTGTACACCATACCCTGACCTCCCAACCTCATTCCTAGCCTTTTCCCCCTCAGTCTCCTCACACAAGGCACAAATCTACATAAATGGCTTCCTGTCAGAGTATGTCAAACCATCGGTTGACTTCCTCCACTTCATGGACCATTAGAGGTCAGGACACCGCCCAGGTGATTTCAGGGATTCCATCCTCATGTAAGAGCATGTATGTCTGTCTGTCTTTCTGTCTCTGTCTGTATGTCTGTCTGTCTGTCTTTCTGTCTCTGTCTGTATGTCTGTCTGTCTGTCTGTATGTCTGTCTGTCTTTCTGTCTCTGTCTGTCTGTCTGTCTCTGTCTGTCTGTCTGTCTTTCTGTCTATGTCTGTCTGTCTTTCTGTCTCTGTCTGTCTGTCTCTCTCTCTCTCTCTCTCTGAGAGCGAACACCAAGATGATCAATACAAACAAATAGATTTTTAGATGTCATTATCTCTCTCTGTCTCTCTCTCTCTCTCTCTCGTTCTGCCTATATTAACTCTTTTGCTAAAAAAACAGATAACTCGTGATAGTAGCAGCGATGAACAAAGACAAATTGCTCGCAGCAACCCCTGAATCAAATCTAAAGCATTAAGCCTGTAAATCATTTGCTTCAGCAATGAATACGTGTGGATGTTGTTCTGTAGAGAATGGTAAAGATGTTATATTCCACTATGGCCCACTGGTTTGTGTAGCTGCCGGGGTCTTGTCGTCTCATTAGCATATTTGGGGCTGTGGCTTTGTTTTACACTGACCTGTATAATAAGTGTCACATTAGCAACACAACAAATCAAACGTTTGTTAATTTCCCTCGCTTTCCTCCACAGCTGCTGGCGTCATTGTGTCACCAGATTTTAATTAATATGATAAGTAATACTTGCAAGGCAGCAGTGGTGGTTCTCTTTCACTTTTTAATTGGCATGTGCGAATGGAACAGGGGGGGAAAGAGAGAGAGAGAGCTTGGGAGTGTGAGAGAGCAAACAAGAGTACATCTGGGCTGCTGCTGTGTGTGTGTGTGATATTTGGGATTTCACCTGAGAGACATGGGAAGACGCACGCAAAAAAAATAATCTGTCTGTGATTTCCTGTGCCATTGTGAAACGTGATATGCTCATAATGTCGCTCTTCATAATCTACAATCATCTGAAGGGTGAACTCAAAGGCCTTTCAGAGTATGGAAGCACGATCCACCTACTGAAAACACACACGCGCGCACACGCACACACACGTGCACACACACACGCGCACGTGCACATGCGCGCGCGCACACACACACACACACACACACACACACACACACACACCCTAATGTGACCTTGGAGAGACAGCTGACACCATTTCACCATCTCTGGTCTGTGATACGATGACTTACCAAATCCTGCCAATCAAAGCCATATTCACCCTATTTCCTGATTTGAGATACAGACACAAGAGTGCCTGATTCGTCAATTCTCTATTTACGCACAATGTGGCTTCCTCTACATCTGCATGTGACTATACACACATACACATGCACAAACATACAAACTCATACGAACCAGACACACACACACACACACACACACACACACACACACACACACACATTATAGAATATATGCCTACTCTACATATGTCAGAAGAGTGACAGGCTACAATTACAGTGAAGTGATTCAAAAAGTATGCACATGGTTATTTTCCACACACTATACAGGAGAGTATGATAGTAAATGCATAATAAATACTGATTATATACCAACATGATGAGAACTTACAGTACAGTAAGAGCCACCTATGCTGTACACTGACATATAGCTTCACACATACACACACAACCCCCTCATCCAACCGTAATCCAAATGTATTTGAATTAAAAGAAACCATCATGTGTGAAATAGTGTCAAAACAGACCTTTTCAGATACTGTACATCCGTCAGAAACTGTCATCCTCTTCCAATGTATGACCACTCTTCTCAAAATCATCTCTAAATAACACAACTATGCCACGTGGATTGAACTAGTCATACAGTATGCTAAATACTTTGTGGATTGGTAGAAGATGGTAGAAGAATCTACAGTAAATATCGACCTTTCTTGATAAGAGATCATTACTTTAGGACTCTTATGGAGTATCAGAATCAGAATCATAACAGAGTCATCAGAATAACAATAAGTAACGTAAGTAAGTAAAAAAAGTAATCCTACATTGATAAAGTAATAAAGTGATGGATTTTACATTGGCTTTTTTTTACAGTGGCTTCGAAAAATGCTGTGAAGAGTATGATGATTATGTTAGTAATGTATGTCCATTGAGGAAGACTAAATGCTACATAACTTAAACATAAAATCCAGAATCACAATATTCTCCAAATCCAGGCTATGTCTGTTCAATAATGCTAAGCCTCAAACTGAGAGAAGGCAGTAAATTGAGAGGGGACTATATACTGTAGCTCTTCTGTAAAACAGCTGCAATTATCAAACCCACTACCCACTATTGTTCTGCCTCAGGTGAGGTGATAACAGGGCAGTCCCACTCAACACAAGAGCTGTTCACTGCTAGTGCTTGTCCGTGAAGAGGAACAGAAGGACTTAAATACGTGATGGTCGCTACACAAATATTGGTACAGCTTATAGGTTCAACACTGCCGCTCCTGAAGTGGATGTGTTTAACTGTTCTGGGCCACATTCACGTTCAGTGTGGTCAGAGTTTCTGAATGTCTGTGTGTACATTTATACTATTTATGGTGCTGTACTCAAGTTCTTGACTGCACTGTGTATGTTGTGTGTCTGTCGTAATAAGCGAGTGATGTTCTCGTTCAGTTGTCTCAGTTCGACCACTCACTATGGGACACGCAGTCTGTGTACCTATTCGCTGAAGACGGCTATACAATTATGCCTGGTACATGCCGGTGACATTTACAGCTCAATGGCTGTCTTGTGTGCTTGCGATTCTTATATTAGATTAGATTAGATTAGATTAGATTAGATTAGATTCAACTTTATTGTCATTGCAGGGTACAAGTACCAGCCAACGAAATGCAGTTTAGCATCTAACCAGAAGTGCAAATAGTGATATAAAAACATGATATAAAAACATGACAATGATAGTGATAGGTACAGTATGGCAAGTGCGATGGTTTAGAGGTATATACAGTTATGAGCTATGTATATTTAAGGTAGCTTATGTACAATATGTAATGTACAGATGTATAAAAGAGGCTATATCAAAGAGTGCAATGTGCAATAATACAGTATGTGCAAAGGTATAGTATTATAAACAGGAGTAGTGCTACAAGTCTTTTGAATTGTGAGAAACTGCCTGGATTGGATTGGATTGTGGGGGGCCATGGTTGAGGCTTACACTTGTCGGGGATTGCAGCCCCCTTTGGGGCGTCCGGGTGCACTTCACCTGTGGGTTGGCGACATCATCTGTTTGTGCTACAGCCAGCTGGGCTTCTCCACATACGTTTCAAAGGTTTTACAGCCTGGACCGGTTTTACACCCTCTGTGGCCCAGCACTGTCCTCAGTACCGGTTTGGAGACTGCATGATGTAGACAGAGCACATACTTGTATCCGTACTGGTTTCCAGTTCGGACCAGGCAAATCGCAGCGCTTTACAGGATCCCATAGTGAGAGGTCAAACCGAATCAACTGAGAAAGTAGAAACTAGAGGTTAAAAATGCAACCCAGGTTCTCTGAAGCTGATGAGGGAGACCGTGTCACCCCTGTTGTCCTGAGCTCCTGAACAGTGGTTCACTGGATAAAATGGGCACGCCAGCTAGGTCCTATATAGGACGGGAGTAGGCAAGCATCACTCGTCTGTACCAGGCATGATTATATAGGGGTATTCAGCTCATAGGTACACAGAGTGCTTGTCCTTCTTCAGAGAACCTGGGTTAGGTAATCTCTAGTTTCTCTGTAGCCGATCAGATAAGTGTAAAGTTAAGACTGAGACCAAAGACTGGGCAGTGGGGACACAGCTGCTAGACATTCACTAGCATCCGCTCATTGACTTTTCCTTGAATGAAATGACAAATAGGTGACTTTAAAACTGCTTTGTAACACAATCGCCCTACTATATCACACAACCTCAGCAGGTGTATCTGCTCCTCTCCAATAACAGCAGCCCCCCCCAAACTCCCCATTGGCTCTTAAAGGGAATGGTCACGCCATAGAATCACAATCAGTAGAATAGATATTCCATTTTAAAGCCATTCCCTTTTAAATGTGATTTAAAAGGGTGATTTATATTATATTATATATTAGTGATTTATAACATCTGAGGCTGTAAGTCCCCTGTGGATTTACCTGCCCAGGGACTGCTGATGCAATTTAACTACCCAGCTAATTCAGAGAGAGTCAACGACTGTCCATTGTCCCTTTTAAATAAACTAATAAAAAATGGGCTGGTCAGTTACTGTTAAAGCTCATAGCAGTGAGATGCACTAGAGAGAAGAAGAAAAAGAAGTTGGCCTTCTGAGTATCCGTGATCACTTTTCAATACAGTATGTCTTGTTGTTATAGTTAAGGACCTGAGAAATTATTTACCACCTGACCTGTCACATTATCAACATGTAATTCAAAACGTATCCTCAAAGCGGCACTGCATGATTCTGAGTATAATGGGTCTGCAATTTATGTATACATTTTTCGAGGGCACAATATAATATTATACTGGTGCTGAGGGATGGAACTACAAGACAAAAAAACAAGTCAGAATTCCTCCGGTCTCTAGTCAGTGTAACATCCCACGATATCAGGACCATGTTCCACATTATGCCTCAGAATTAATGGCACCTCTCAGTGTTCCTCTCAAGTTACAATGGCAAATTCTAATGTGTCTGCATAGTGGACCGTGAAAAATCATGTGGGTATTAGAAGCGTGTCCGTTCTACTCGTTCTATTTCTATGGGCACAGCACATCAATAGAGCTTTAAGGGCTTTGAGCTAATCACCATGGCTGAGATAACAAAGGCAAGGTTAATGGTTGCTGACAGCATGGGCTACATGAAGGATCTTGATAAGAGAGGCCCCTACGTTATTGCCACGGCTAGTGCTTGCCTTCCTATTTCCTGGTCAAGAGCAGGAGCACCGAGGAAGGCCACGATCGATGGGCGGAGGCCAATGGCCATGCATCTTCAATTGTAACATAAATATCACCCTCTATTGATAGCCCCATTCAAACGTGGTTGGATATACGGGCCGTGCAGTGGATGAGACACGCAGACAAAAACAGCCTTTTGTTCCACCCTGTCACCTCGTCCAGATTTATGATGTCCAATTACAAAGGTGTACAGCTAACACTATTCCCCATTAGCCTATCAAATGGTTTAGTGGTTGTTTGTGAATGGGTTATCAGTCCTTTCAGGGGACACAAAGAATTTATGGCCCCCAGAATTCCACAAAGAAGTCTTGGCTTCCGTTTTGGTTGTGCTGCTTAAGTTAAAGGACAAGTAATTTAGAGCTGAAGGAGTTTGTGTTTAATTTGTAAGATAATTATCTTAATTAAACTTGCATCTCAATTCTGCACTTTCCACATCTCCAAATCTTTAATTTGACGGGAGAAGTCAATGGAGTATTGTACTGCTCTGCTACACAAACAGGGACACAATGATGTTATATTTTCCTTTTTTTTCAGGAGTAAATTAAGATAACACAACAGGCGTTGCGAGAGGAACTCAATACAAGATGGGACAGCTTCACCAAGCATTTACAAAAGTGCTAAATTCAATAACAGACAAAAGACAAAGCAACAGTTAAATAAACCAGTTCTTATTCTCTGTCCTAACCTTTATTACCCTTTACACACTGTTGTGAGCCAAGCCAATCAGCCATACTGCGCTGGCTCACATACAGTATTGAACCTATTCTTTTTTCTATTCTTGTTTCATTACCTCTGGTAAACATTGCAGGGGCAAATGCTGCACTGGAGCCAACTCTTAAGTAAATCTGCCCTCAAGTCACTGCGGTGAAACTATCTATGAAATATGAATACATAAAAACACTAATAAACAAATGGGCAAATGCGATGTCTTAACGACCCCTGAAATATGAAATGGTTGTGTCTGTCTGCGTGAGTGGATCTTTGATGGGAAGGAGTTGATTGTAGATTTGTGAGCTCTGTCTCGCTCTCCTCCCTCTTAGACAACCCAGTGCAGCAGGATGATCTTATTCTGTCACATTTGTTGGCAAGTTGCCATCAGGGCATGACAGGGAAATAACACACTTCAGGGAAAATAATACAGTCATTCACCATCGGTAGCTCCAGACAGCCGTTAGCAAGTATGGAGTGAAAGCCCCACCGTCAATAGAACACAAAGGCTTACTTTACACGATTTCCATGCATGTTTTAGAAAATATATTGAACACAAACATACATCTTCAAAATGATTTTCCATACCAATTAATGGATTAACAAATTATTTGAGACGATGTCTTTGGCTTGAGTGGTTATAAATGGATGCAAACATCACATAGTGTATAATAACCATGACATGGATATATTTTCGGTGCCACTTTTGATTCCTCTACAATTATATGCAGAAATAATGACTACATACTGTACAGTAGGGTCGATTTTTCACTCTATGTGTGTGTGTGTGTGTGTGTGTGTGTGTGTGTGTGTGACCAAACCCAGCACGGGGTAGATTGTCACATGATACAGGGTTGATTGTCCAAATTGTTACGTTCTTTTCTGACATAAATAAGGCGACAAAGGTAATCAGTAAGAATAAGTGTTTACAATATTGCTAGGTCTATGCGTGATCATTTTCTAGTGAAAAAAAAGATCCATAATGTAATGCTGTGGTTTCCCAATGTAAGAGCTTTTCTCTGAGCTGTAGATTCCATGGACTGGGCAACACAACACATGCACCTTACTGAGCTCATTTTCATCAAGTCTGACTTGTTGCTGGAAATTAATACAATGCAACAAGTCTGGACAGAAAAGGTCTTTCTAATTCTGTAAACAGTGGACAGTAACAGTTCATCCCTGTCAAGCTATAAAAGATATATTGTTTTATAGATTTATTTCTCTGGGCAGGCCTACTGTAAGTCTGAAAATTGCCTTCTCGTACAAGGTTTTGGATTTGGCATAATAAAGGAAACAAAATTGGTATTCCCATACGTAATTTACATTCAGGCCATTACCTGCATAGCTCAATTCTCAATGTCAAATAGATTGTGGCGACTAGGAAATGGCACTCAATTTTCTTTTGCTAATGCAAACTATATACGTTTTCCAAAATCAATATAATTGGGCTGACCATTACACTGATTGAATATTTTTTCTAATGCACTTATACTCCAACGACCTAGCTACTTACTTTCCTCATACAGGAAGGCCTAAGTAATGAGCTAAATATCAAAATGAATGTTGATGGTTTGAAATTATAGTCAATCGTCCTGATGATCAGAGTTTCCCTCTTTGCCCGACCAGAACAAGGGGAAAAAACATAGGATGAAAATAAAATCTATTCGCCATTTTAAAGGGACTTGATAGTCGGCTACAACCTGTTCACAAAAGATTTTCCAAAATGTCCCAAAAACGCACACTGTCACTCCCTCTCCCCGCTCTCAATAGTCCAGAGCGCTTTGCTTGTCTGCCAGTGAGTAAGCAGTTGACATTCGGGCACCTGCCTATCCACCAGTTATCAAAGGCAAAAACACGATGGGGTGGGGGGCAGGGGGGAGCAACTAGAGCTCTCATGGAAACAGGCCATTGAGGTCCTGCTGAGTCATTCCCTATTCCCGTGACAGGAGGAGAGCGTAACTCGCTGTTTCAGGGCTTTTAGACCTCTCTCTCTTTGCCCCCTTTTTATAAAAATAAAAAATAACTTCCAGGACTATAAAAAAAGCTGGCAAAAATAGTCGGTCAGGTATTTGAAATGTGCATGCAAACTCAGAGAGTAGGTCTACAGTGGAATGGGGGTAGAGTAGCCCTCACAGAGAAAGCAAGACTGCAGACCCCAGCATCACATGACTATGAGCTGTGAAGTCGGCCTTCAGCCTCCACAAGAGGTAAAAGGTATAGTTGTGCAAAAAGAAATATCCCATTTATTCCTGCTGGAGTCCACCATTTGAGGGGGTTTTCTGCGTCACGGAATTGCGGCTTGAAAATAGAATGAGGGCCTTGGGGACACCCCATGCTGTTCAGGCCAGGGTTAACTAGAGGCGGAGAAAAGTGTGTTATTTGTGCACAGCTTTTGGCTGGAAAAAAGCACTACAAACCTACTGGAGACCGTTCACTGTAATCAGTTTGTCTGTTCATATAATTATGTAAGAATGAATGACGAGTGCAAATGGCTTCAAACATTGCTAACCCTCGCCTTGAGAGCAATTCTGCACAGTTGAAAGGAATACATTTGTCACACTGTAACAGTGTGGAGGCCGTAGGTACAAAACAAGGAGGCTGGTTGAGGTAGAAATCGGAGGACGAGCTCATTGTCATGGAATGAGGAAGGGTATCAAATACATATGCAAAAGACACCGTATTGCATGTGTTTTACTTCCTGCTGATATAGCAGGCCGTTTCTTTGAGAACTCGTAAAAACAACATTGCATTTCACGTTCTAGAGGCACAAGCCTTCTCTCGGGTCAGCACCTTCATCATTGTGCTTCTCTCCTCTTCTGAATGTAACATGTTGAATCTAAACAAATCTGAAATCCCCAGAGGACTGAAATCCCCCCTAAGCAGAAACACAGAGTCTGGCTGTACTTACTTCAAGAGCGGAAACTAATGGCTCTCTAATTGAACTCATTAGGGGTGGAAGGCTCATAACAGTATATCATTTATTTTTATTTATTTTTTTAATCTACAGGATTAAGAGGAGGTCCACTTGAGGAGTTTTAACGAATGACCCTCGGATTATACCAAATGTTCCTTTTCTCTCTATCTTTTTATTTGTATTTCTTTCTTCTTTTTTTTTTTTACAGCATTTTGTTAGGTCAAGGAACAAACTACGGGTGTCTGTAGAATTAAAATGTTACGATATAAAGATATTGACCTAGGTGTGGTTAGTATGGTTATGTTAGAGGTTCATTTATTTAATTGAAATAAAGCAATCATTTAGAAACCTTTTAGGGATTTCAGAAAATAGTCTTGCCATTCTGCACAAATACTTTGTCCTGTTTTAAGCACAGAACTACATATATTAGAGTCGGAATTCTTCCATTTTCTGTCATTGGGTTTTTGGCAAACGAGTAAAGAAGCGTTCTTGCTCAGCCACTAACACAAGGATGGTAGATCCTGATGTTACGGAAGATCTTAAGTGACCCCCAGTGGTTGATACAGAAACATGCATTTATTTGTTCTGCTCATTTAACTTGAGTTAAAGTCACCTACAAGTCTACAAGTCACCTACAAGGCTACAAGTCACCTCAGACCTGAAGACTTGGATTAGCTCCCTGAGGAGGAGGTAGAAGGGTGGTGAATTGTAAAATAAGAAATCTATTTTTGGAAAACCATGCTTGCCTTAGCCCTGAAGACTTGCAGTAGCTCCATAAGCCAATCCCCTGGCTTTAGTTCAGTGGGCTAACTTAGTCCTGTGGGACACAGATGACCCAGGATCGAACTAAGTCGGCCTCGGTCACAATGAAAGGGATCAGCTTTGCACTCTACTCACAGGCTCCCATAAAGGACTATTCAGTCCATTCTCTGAGACAAGTGCTGAATGAATCATCATAACCCTTCTCTGTCTGATTTGCAACAGAGGTTATTCCTTTAACAACACTGCCACCTACTGGCTCGAAGCTCTAGTCACTGTCCAAACATAATTCAACAAGCATATAGCATGAGCAACTCAAGACAGACAAAAGTACATTTTTAACAAAGACGAAGAATGATGGAAGTATGCAGGAAAACAAAAGTGATCGCAACATGGTGGACGTAGGTTGGAAATCTAAATGTACGTTTTAAAGACGTTTTTGACAGCTGTGCAGATGGAAAGAAGTGGGGCAAGGAGAGGATGGCTATTTATCCTGACTCACCAGCTGAGGGCAGTCAAGAGCAGGTTACAGTATGTGGTCACCTTTCAAAGTGCAATAGTTACAACTGCAGGGTATCAGAAAGGCTTGGTATGAAGACAGATTGAATTATTCCAGTCGTCAGGGGTTCCATGTGTTTTTATAACTCTCGAATGGGTTCATTATGCTTAACCTATCACTCTCCGCATAACAGATGCAGGAGGAATACACACAACTCGAGTCTCAACAGTCTATCAGAGTAAAGGAAGTCAGCTTATTTGTTTTCCTTTCTGACCAGTAACATCCCTCCATCTCTTTCTTTCTCTATCTCTCTTTCTTTCTTTCTTTCTCTCTCTCTGACTCTTTCCCTCTTTCTCTCTGATTACCTCCCTAAGCTGCTTTGCCCTCTCTCATCTCTGCACTAATTTCCTCTCCTCCTTTCCTCCACTTCTTTTCCTCCATCTGTTGTTTATCCCTCCCCTCCACCTCTCTCCATTCTTTCCATGCCCTGCTCCTCTCAACCCCCTCAGAGAACGGTGATCCTATTAAAGGAAGAAGAAAGAGGGCCATCAGGATTGTCTCTCAATCAATATCCCTTTCACTGTCCCCTTCTCTCTGTTTCTCTCTCTCTCTCTGTCTATCTCTGTTTCTCCCTGCCTTTCACTGTGCCCTTCTCTCTGTTTCTCCCTGCCTCTCTCTCTCTCTCTCTCTCTCCTCTCTCTCTCTCTCTCTCTCTCTCTCTCTCACTATCTGATAATTCACCTGCAAACCTTTGAATTGTCAGGAATGTTTTTGATCAGTTTATTTACAGATATCGTTAGATATTACTGAGGATGATAACCCACTCAATGAGGGGATGTCAAATTCATGTTCCACCCAATGTGCCCATACCTGCCAATACATATCATTCACAATACATCCTTGCCTACCTCAGAATTATAAAATACTGTGATCGAAACCTCATGAATGTGGACAAGTCCGATCACAAGATGAACAAGCTCTACATCGTACAGGCTAAATCCACAAGTGCACAATTCAAACCACGACAGGAGGGCATTTGTAGTCAGGCTTCACCTTAACTGTTCCTCCTGAAACCTCCCCATCCCCCTGGTCAGTTTCTCTACTGTATCTAAAAAAATTATGCTTCTAGCATTATGACAACCAATGGCCCCTGGCCCGAACACAGATTACTTTTCTTGCGATGACTGATGGATAGATGATTCAGTTGTTTTGGATAAAGGCGTCTGATAAATGCCAAAAATGTAAAAATGACAATTTTACACAAACATTGCTGCTGGAGCATTGAAGTATTCAAAACTGGTACACCTGTTATAGTACACCTGCTAGATTCCTTATACATCTTATAAGGAGGTTGTAGGAAAACAAGAATCACTCTGGTAACACGGCCAACATCTGTATGATGCATTATTACTTGTTTAATGCATATGAGCCTTTATAATGTCTTGTAATAAGTCATAATATGTAATAGCTCTCTAGCTGGCAATATTCAGCGGAATTCAAAATGGCTGAATATGCGCCTAAATTCCATAAGGCATCATTATGTCTCATAGCTGGTGGCTTAAAGTGGTCCTTGTCTGTCAACATGACCACATGGTTATCGCTACCCCTAGAATACCCCAAATATCTCTTACCATAGTAAAACTTCATAGTAACCGTCATAGTAACCGTAGTTACTCTCTCTTTTCTCTAATACACACACACACACACACACACAGACACAGACACAGACACAGACACAGACACAGACACAGACACAGACACACACACACACACACACACACACACACACACACACACACACACCTCAAGGAACTAGTCAAATTCTCTAAAACAAATAAATACAATTGTGAAGAAGAAAAGGAGACAGCACTCACATCATGTCATGTCAGTCCTGATCTTCATCCTGGTCGTCCAAAGCAGGAACATGTATGGTGTTTATACTCAGACTGTCTCTGCCTGCAGTCTCATCCTGGTCCTGTTGCCGTGACAGTATCCTTTTGAAAACTGATCATCCTCTCTCCCTGACTGCCACAAAGTCCAGCAGCGAGAGAGAGTGTGTGTGTGTGTGTGTGTGTGTGTCTGTGTGTGTGTGTGTGTGTGTGTGTGTGTGTGTGCGCTCGCGCAAGAGTCTCAGGCTTCCAGGAACACACATCCCTAAGTGGGGAGCCCACCCACCACCTACCAACCACACACCTCTCTGATGCCCCGCCCCCCCCCCCCCCCCAACCCCCAGCCTCCACACCTCTTCCCATCTGAGGGGCTGTCTCCCCATCCATCTCTCCACAGGTATAGCCTGTAATCCAAACACACCTGTTGGGTGTCCAGCCACCACACACTCCACACACATCCACAGCACCCTCCACCTCCATCTCTCTGGGGAGGGAGAAAGTTCCAAACAATATCTGCTGTACCTTGTGAAAGAGGAGAAAGAAACGCAAGTTACAGGAGAGGAGGAGAGAGAACAGGGACTGAAAGGATTGAAAGGATGGAATAGAGAGAATGAGAGAGAAACGTGGTAGAAAGGGAGGGGAGAGCAGAGAGAGAAAGAGAGAGAGAGAGAGAGAGAGAGAGAGAGAGAGAGAGAGAGAGAGACAGAGAGAGAGACAGAGAGAGAGACAGAGAGAGAGACAGAGAGAGAGAGAGAGAGAGAGTCATAGAGAGACAGAGAGAGAGAGACAGAGAGAGAGACAGAGACAGAGAAAGAGAGAGAGACAGAGAGAGAGAGAGAGACAGAGAGAGACACAGAGAGAGACAGAGACAGAGAGAGAGACAGAAAGAGAGAGAGACAGAGAGAGACACAGAGAGAGAGAGAGAGAGAGAGAGAGAGAGAGAGAGAGAGAGAGAGAGAGAGAGAGAAGCCAAGCAGTAACCATCTCTCCCAGCTTTGGCAGTAAGAGTGGAGGCTCCTCCAGCTCCTGTTGCCTTTTATATCCAGTTCCCCAGTCTAGCCCTGTCGCTCTGGCTTTTACCCTTCTCCAGGAGCATGAATATATTATTATCAACACAAAGGCCTGTGTATTGTTTATGAATTACCAGCCTTCAAGGCAACAAAGGCTATTTTCATAAGAAAACTCCATTTCATTTCAGCTCCAATTTGATTACTAGGCAAAGAAAGGAGCCCTTCGGTCGAACGCCCAAAGGATTTTTCTTTTTATTCATGCCCATTGAATAGGGCTTTATTGCTTTCTTTTCAGGGCTGACGTGGAAAGCTTTTAGAGTAAACCATTGACAAAAAATTATTGCACGGCTATTTTGTACAATAACAGACCCTAAGAGGAGCATGCAGTCTTTGCTCGTCCTTTGTCGTCTTTTCTCCCTCTCTCTCTTTTTTGGGGGGGAAAATTGCAAAGGCTGGAAATTAATGATTGGGCTGTGGAGACAGAGAGAGAGACAGAGAGAGAGGGACTGGCTCTGTCTCCACAATACATGTCAAATCTAAATGATCACTAGCCATTGAACAGCGCCAGGATAAAGAAGACAGGAACTAGGGAGGGAGGGGGGGGAGAGAAAGAGAGAGAGAGAGACAGAGAGAGAGAGACAGAGAGAGAGAGAGAGAGAGAGAGAGAGAGAGAGAGAGAGAGAGAGAGAGAGAGAGAGAGAGAGGTGTTTACTGTGCACATGGGGGTGGTGATTGATCCTGGCAACAGAAAATAAAGACACCTTGACGGTTTTAGGGCTCTTCAATTGGCCGAGGCTCATTGTGGAACGGCCAAAGTGACTTCATGTCACTTTCGTTCTGAACAGAACTATCAATGGCAGACAGGTCTCCTGCACTCAACAGGACAATGGCCCCTATTCCTATACAGGCCATTGGATGGAGCTGACAGGACTATCATTGTATTACAGTACAACGCAACACTAGTCTGAAATGCTCCTTCAAAAAACATGCAGAGGTGTTATTAACAGTCATCACAGGTACAGTAGGGGCGGCTAATGCCAACGTGCTTTCTACTGTGATAACAAAAACATGCCCACATTTCGTCTATCTTGTCCTTGCAGGATGATGGAACTTTTGTAAGCACCATGGTACTTGGAGGTAAGTATATAATGTGTGTGAGTGTGTGTGTGTGTGTGTGTGTGTGTGTGTGTGTGTGTGTGTGTGTTAGGGCTGTCTACATACTGTAGCTCCATCTTCTACAGCCAGCGGCTTCACCTGCAGTTATATCCGTAAGACTCGGTGTCTATCTTCTTTCCTCTGCATCTGAACTGAAATCCTGGTGGACAGGTGAATGCAAATTCTTGGGAAAACTATCACCATATCTCTTGGCCCATTGTGATATTTGCCCTGGTACAGGTGCTTGTCAAATAAAAAACAGGTTTCAGCTCTTAAACAATCATTCAGTTATTTCTTCCCTGGGAGAGACTCACTCCCAGCTACTGTACATAACGTTCCCTTGTTACCAGCCTCATTATAAACCTAGCAGAGAACATTCAAGCTATCACACTGTTTGATCTGTGGTCTAAAAGATCAAATTAGATGCTCTTTTATATTTTTCTGTTCCTTTGTATTCATGTAAGAATATTTAAAAGTAGACAAAGGTGACTTATCAATTATTCATTCCCGATCAAGGCCAGCTTGGCGTTGTGAAAAGAGCTGACATTTGAGCCTTTCTACTAACATCTGCAAAATTATATTCTTTCTATTGTAAGTCAATGAAGTAGAGTCATCGCTCCATAAAGAAAGTAAATTGCCTTGTCACTTTAATAAGGCCATCTTTATACAGCCTTCACTCTGTTGCAGTAACAGGGGACTGAATAAGCATTGTCACCTTTCAATTCACTATCTGCTGCTCAGCTTCTCTGGTTTCTTTGTTTATGTCTAGTGATACAATCCAAAGACTGGATAGAGGCCATGTCACCAAGGGCAGCCAGGATGTATGTCTGGAGGCAAGTGTATTCCAATGGTTTTGTACAGATCAGTAAAGAACGGACAGGACAGTCCACCTAAGCCATGACATCTTGTTTGGGTAAACTAGTGACTGGAAGTGTACAGTCAAAATCCAATATGACATAGAAGCCTCTTTTTTTATTATTTTTTCACTGTGAGAAAAAAGATAAACGTTTAAAGAAAGACATAGTCCTCTGTGGTTCAGTTGTTAGAGCATGGTGCTAAGAATGCTTAGTTTGGGGGTTTGATTCCCCACAAATGGAGCCATATATACTGACAAATGTATGCACTCACTGCTATGGAAGTTGCATTGGAAGAATCAGCTGAGTGGCGTATACATACAAACATAGGACCCTGTTCAATTTGGAAGGCAGAAGTCAGAACCAGCACTGGAATTAAGTTGCGAACATGTTGGAATATAACCTAGACATTTCTTCTTTTAATATGGCATATAGTTGAAATTTACCCTCAATATTTACACTCATTTAACAACCTATTTTCTCTCATGATCACCATTTATTACCAAGTAATCACCTTTCTACCTTCACCTTTCACAACCCTGCCATAGCAGTGGCCATGGAGGAAACCAGCGGAGACTATTGAGACACAGCCTAGGATACATTCTAAACATAGAGAATGCCTGCTCGGTCCCCATCAGTTCAGTTCTTTATGACAAGGACAACAACACACAGAGTGTAGCGATATCATTCTAATCATAACCAGGTAACATTCTCCCTCCGCCTGTTCGCTGCCTCTACCACCACTGCCTGACTGCTCCCAGCTTTGTCCTCATGTAAATGTCTGCTAGGTGTCTTTCTCTCTCCAAATGTCATCCGTGGCTTCTACACAAACAAAAGGCGAGCCTTGCTCCATCCCCTCGCTCTGACTGGGTCTTAGCCAGCGATTAAATCTTCCACAATGCCTGTTTGGTCTCTGTGGACGTTGAGCCTTTATGGTTCCTTTGATTTGGACCTTTTGTTTGTTGTAATAGTGTGGGGAGTGGAGGCAGCGGTGTTGGGTAAACAGTAAGACTATGGTGTCTGTCTACAGAATGGATGTGTCGTCGTTGTCGCACCTGTGTTGTAATCAATCTCTTTAGCTATGTAACGGTACTTTTCAAGGAAGGCCTCGTACCCTTGCCTCCTTTCCTTCATGCTCACCACTCTAGAGCTCTATCCCCACTCTCATTGGTCTCTACCAGAATACTTCAGGGCTCAATAAACCAGCGGTCCATTTTGATGGCATCAATTAAAAGTTGAGTGAGAGAGAATGTTCCATAATGGATATAGTATGTCATCGCACATTCCAATTACAAAATAATCAAGAATCCTCTCATTCTCCAGTGTGATGTAGTGTTCCTCCATGATGGTTCACACAGCCAACACCTCATTCCATTCCTCTCTGTCTGTCGTTCTCTCTCTCTCCAGCCGAAACCTGGATTACTGAAGAACAATAGGCAGATGCAGTGGGCAGGAGGGCTCTCACAAAGGAGAGACTTACCATGCGGCTTATGCCACGATAAAGGTGGGCACAGACGTCAAGGGGTTCTCAATGTTGGAATACCCCTTCCACAAAAACAGCAGCTTTCTCACATGGTTGCCTCCACAGAGAAGAGAATTGCCCAGATTCAAGCCAATAGCCTGACCTTGCCAACAGAAGCATGAAACTCTACTATAAACCCTTACCTGCCAATACAGCACTGGAACCCATGTGAGGCCATTGATGGCAGCCGTATTGCCTTCCTCCATGCAGCAGTGAGAAACAATGATGCATCTGAGTAGGACAGTTACTGCACATGTCCCTAGTCTACACTGCTGTGAGCGGCCTGAGGATCCTCTGACATTAGAGCGACAGCACTTCACAACAAAAGAGACAGTTAGAGGATCAGTTTACTGGTTTAATTCACAGAGACAATGATACAAGTTGAAAAGAGTGAATAGGGAGAATACGGTGAAATAAATAGAGGAAGGGTTTATATAACTACCGTAAGACGATAGTGACTTTAGCTGCACACACGTCATCAGTCAACTTCATTTAAATACATAAATTACACATACAATATAGTTTATTGATCAGATAAGTAGTTCACATTAGTCTTCAAAATTTGAGTCAATATTGCATTTGAATATTTTAGGAAAGTCATTGTTTAAATTGCAACCACCTTTGACAATAGGAAGATTGCATTCTGGTCTCTTATTAAAACAGATGGCCTACAGGTGTGAAAGACATCCTACCTACATCATATCCCATGTAACTGTCAATTTGTGAATTAAATGGCATTATGACTGAGTTCATCATAATCATTATTATTTTTTAATCTAATGATTTAATGTGATACTGATTGTGACAATCATAGCATCTTTTTCACAAATAATGCGTAACCTCTTATAATTTAGGCAATTTCATGCCACTAATCGAGTGGGATGAATCCTGCTTGCAAATAGTTTACTATGTATATTTGATCATACCCCTTCTGTCTGTGGTTGACCAACATAGATAGATCAATCAATCTACCTATCAGAATTGTGTGATCTTATTTCATCTTTAGAAAATAATTTCATGTGAAAAGTGAGAAACAATTTCTATGTTAATTATTTGATTATCTGAGATGATAGGTTGATCATTTAGCTATGTGGCGGGTAGAGAACCTCAGACAAGATGTTTCTCACGTCTGGTATAATTTTGTGATTCTCTCGGTACCAACTGATCCCCTGCAGAAAATGCGTGGCTTTTCAGATGCAATGAAGTTTAATTTCAAATCCAGGTGATGACCAAAGATCTCCCGCCTCACTGAATGAACTAAGTCAAATGTTAGCATGCAGTTACGCAGAAGGTCAGCCAGTTTGGCTGCAATCGTGAAACGATTTTAAGAGCTTGCCAGAAATGTACAATAACATGGAAAGAGGCACATTTCATGACATTAAGAGAAATGTTAAGGTTAATTTCTGTACAAATCATAAGCGTCAAAAGTAAAAGTAGAAAAGCAAAAGTAGAAAGCGGTCCAGGAAAGCACTAACAAACAAAGTCCATTAGCCAGTAAAACAAGAGAAAGAAATCAAAATGAGGTAATTTAAACCAACAAGTAATGTAAAAAAATAAAAAATAAAAATCATAATCATATATCACAGATTCACCTGAAAACGTTCCAGTTTAATTGTATTGCAGAGTTTTCCATTGGAAAAATCCAGAATGAGCAACAAGAGTATATCCCATTCCGAGGGTTGGCCATAGCTTCCTAAAAGGCTTGAAGGAATGTTGGGAAGGGGAAAAGCTCCAGGAGGGAGATCAAGAGGAGCTCCGCAGCAGGTTGGACGGCAGACCTAGGTCAATACACTAGAGTTGCACTTCATTTAGTTTGCCTGCTACAACGGAACCAATGGAATAGTCTCAAAAGGGAAAACTCTGAGCTAAAGCAAGCACACCACGAATACTATTGGACGGAAGGTATTTGACCCAGGTCTTGTAGGCAGCGACATCATCACCATCTCTAGACTCAGTTGGAGAACAACATGTTGTCTTTGTATCTGTGTCCCTGAGAGAACTCTACAGCTCTAAACAGGACGAGACAGGGCTTAGAAGTCTCAGGTCACAGCTTTACGGTCTCATGGCTTTGTGGTCATGGTTGAACTGAACCACTGGTTGAACTGAACCAGTGTTATCTGAAGGCCGTGGCGCTCACAAATTGGTCTCATCCCAGGTGGGGTCGTTCATGTTCTTCAACACTTTCCTCACAATCTTCTCCAGCTCTTTCCGCGCCCGCTGTTCCTCCTCCATAGTCCTCCTCATCCTCTTGTTGTCCTTGTGGGGGGGACAACAAAGAGAGTGTTGGAAGGTATGTCCTGCAGAGCTATGGAGGGTGTAGACTTGTGTTCCAGCCCAGCACTAAAGCAACCGATTCAACTCAGTCAACTTCTCACCAAGACCTCAATTAGATGTACACTCACCAAACACTTTGTTAGGATCACTATACTAATACTGGTTAGGGCCTCCCTTTGCTCAAAAAAAAAAAATCTAAATTCTTCGTGGCATTAATTCCACAAGATGATGGAAACATTCCTTTGAGATTCTGGTCCATGATGACATGATTGCGTCACGTAATACTGGCACCTGAGTTTTCAGGTGCACTTTCAAGCTGTGAATCTCCCGTTCTACCACATTCCAAAGGTGTTCTATTGGATTCTATTGGTGTTCTATCACATTCAGATCCAGTGACTGGGCCACAGAAGACCACGGTACTCATTGTCATGTTCATGAAACCAGTTTGAGACGACTTTTGCTTCGCAACATTGTCATTGTCAACACTGCATTATCATGCTGGAAGTAGCCATTAGAACATGGGTACATTGTGGCCATGAAGGGATGCACATGGTCAGTAAAAAAATATTCAAATAGACTGTGGTATTCAAGCGATGATTGACAGGCCCAAGAAAAAGTGTGCCAAGAAAACATTCCCCACACCATTACACCACTTGAATGAATGAGAAGGTGTACAGGTGTTCCTAATAAAGTGCTCGGTGAGTGTATCTGGGGTGTTAGTGCTGGGTTGGATCTAAAGCCTGAACACCCTGTAACAGCGTAACGCTATGGGACCAGGGATGTTGACCACTGGGCCTTGAGGAGAAGAGGACTACTGTATGAAGGCTCACCTGTTTCAGCTCCTGTACTTCATCCTTCAGGCCATACACTGTGTCCACCAGACTCCTGAGACAAACCAGAGGTTATTCAACCCAACCACAACACGCTACCAACCCCCCGATAAAGCCCATTCAACCACTTTTCACATGTGTGAAAACTAAGCAGATAAAACCAGGGGTAAATTCTCAGAACCAAGAGATTAGTCATAAGAACACGGTTCTCCTCACTTCTCCTCAATCACAGTCTGGCCGTTGCTCTTGGTCTCCTCCACGATGATCTTCTCCTCCTCAGGGAAGAGCACCAGCAGAGCAGACTCCTTCTTGGAACCTGGTAAACAACCAGAGAGGCGACAAGTCAGAGGTCAGAGTTCAGTGGATCACAGGTGGGATGGCTGGCTGGCTGACTCTGCTGACTGATTGATTGGCTGGCTGGCTGGCTGACTGGCTGGCTGGCTGGCTGGCTGGCTGACTCTGCTGACTGATTGATTGGCTAGCTGGCTAGTTGTACATTGTACTGCATGACTGACCAGTGTGGTCGGAGGGGTGACCTCGCAGATAGGTTAAGAGGAGAGGAGAGAAGGACATGGAGGGATTTATGCTCTGGAGAATATCACACAACCGCTTAGGGTTCAATTCCCACTGGGAGCATCTATACTGAGAAATGTATGTATGCACTCACTGCAATGTAAGTCGCTTTGGATAAAAGTGTCAGCTAAATGGCAGGGTATGTATATTACAAAAGGAGAATCCTGAACTGCGTTTTTATTCTCTTCCAATCCTGCACTCCTCATGGATTTAAAACGCATGGACTGGGGTAATACATATTGTGGCACCACTCTAGTCTAGTCCAACTCCTACACTAATCTATGTTGTAAATCCATGGGGTGGAGTAAGCAAATGCACACTTCAGGGAGAAGGCTATAGAAATAGAAACTCAGCCAGAGTCCCATCTACTGCAGTAGGACTAAGGTAGGTGTGGTAGGAACATTTCACCTGCCAACCCAAGTCAGTCTCATCTTGACCTATGGCAATTCAATTGATGCAGCATAATGGCAAGTTCTTTGAAACTCATAATGGCTCAGAATAGAGAATAGAACAGAACAGATGGGAGGTTGAGCAGTTCTTCTCTTTGTGTTGGCGGGAGGGGTCATGGGTTGTGATCAGAGAGTTTATGGGCTTTTTCAATTTCTCCTCTTGTGTTTCTCTAGGAGGCAAGGATGGCTTGAGGATAAGATCCACGTCACCACAAGACCCTTTTGACACAATGCCAGCGTCTTTCCAAACCAACTGAAGGAGGAGGAGCGGGGTGTTAAGGTTCTGATGGGAGATATAGCAGAAGGAGCAACAGGTAGCCCTTACGAGAGACGGAACCGGTCCTGTAACTATGGGCGGTCCAAACACTGTCATAATCCGAGTCTTCTGATACGTCGGACCATGGCTCAGCCCCTCGAGACACACTGATACGGCAGCCTGTAGAGTCCACACTGGACCGGTCAACATCGGCCAGCACGTGGTTATGCATCAAATCAGTACCCTGCCATGCTGGGGGTGGGTTAAACCATATGGAATGGGAACAGGGGAATGGGTCAAACCATACGGAACGGGGGGGAATGGGTCAAACCATATGGAATGGGAACAGGGGAATGGGTCAAACCATACGGAATGGGGGGAACGGATCAAACCATATGGAATGGGAACAGGGGAATGGGTCAAACAATTCAGAATTGGTATATGGGTGTGGGTCAAACCATACAAAATGGGGGTGGGAGGATAATACAAAATAGGAAGGGTGGGTTGTTGAGGGAGGCGTTTATAATTATATATGGTTTTTTTAAAATGTGGAATAAATGGATAGAGAGAAGACACACAGTGTGGTGGGAGGTATAGAAAGAAATGGTCCAAACCAATAAGACGACGAGGAGGAACAGAACGGACAGAATAGCGCAAGGGAGAGAAAGAGGAAGAAAGAACATTGTTAAAAGAGAGTTAAGAAACAAAAGACATAGAACAAACTATGATTAACAATGACCTACAGTACATGTAGTCACTACAGCAGAAAACTGCATATTATCAAGATAATTAATTAAGATAATTAATTTGTGTAAAGGCATTGAGAGCCAAGCTGACACAGATTGAATAAAGAACTATTCCATTTGTAGAGAACCAGAAGGCAGTAAAGCTGCTCTCCAACCTCCTACTGGGATGTTAACTAGGCCTCACGTTAGTACAAAAACAACAACAGACAGGTAAAAGTACAACAAAGACAATTGCAGTCTAAACTGTAGCACCATAAATATACAGTTTCTCCATATACATTTTGGGAGAATTTTTGTTATTTACCAAAGCATATTCAAGTTACAGTTATATAATGAATATGGGCTTAAAGTAAAGACTCTCAACTTTAATTTGAGGGTATTCACATCCGAATTGGATTGGGAATTACAGCTCTTTAATATAGCTCCCTCTTTTTCAAGGGACCAAAATAATTGGACAATTTACTCAAAAGTTGTTTCATGGACCTGTGTGGGCTATTCCTTTGTTATCAATTAAGCAGGTAAAAGGGTTGATTCCAAGTGTGGCATTTGCATTTAGAAGCTGTTGCTCTGAACGCACAACATGTGGCTAACAGAGCTCTCAATGCAAGTGAAACAGGCCATCAATAGGCTGCAAAAACAAAAGAAAATCCATCCGAGAGATAGCGGGAACATTAGGAGTGTCCAAATCAACAGTTTGGTACATTCTGAGAAAAAAATTATGCCCTGGTGAGCTCAGCACCATAAAAAGGCCTGGACGTCCATGGAAGACAACAGTGGTGGATGATCACAGGATCCTTTACATCAGGGGTCCCCAAACTACGGCCCGCGGGCCGAACACGGCCCACCCCCACACTTGGACCGGCCCTTTGAACAACGTGTAATTTCTAACTGCAATTGCGGCATTGCGCCGACGTGGTGGCGGGGGCGCTGTTTCGCAAATAATTGGAAATAAATTTCCACCATAAATTGATGCAGAAAGGGCACAAATTGCATCTAAATTCACCAGAATGCAAGAAATTAAGTGTTTGATGCTCGTTTAAGGACCCCCAGACAGCCCTGCTTCATGGGTCCCCCCGTGTATGATGAGGGTCCTCCCTCAAGTATCAGACTGTAAAACTGATTATATTTCATTGACATATCACTATAGGTATAAATTCCATCCAAATTCAACTGTTTAGACTTTGTTTGCATCCACCAGTGCTCTCCTGCGCGCAATTGCTTTGCGCAACCGCCTCCATTCCACTCCGTTCCATATTATTTTATGTTAGAGACCAACCCAGGCCCCCCATCACAGAAAGGAAAAATTATGTGGCCCTCACAGAAAAAAGTTTGGGGACCCCTGCTTTACATGGTAAAGAAAAACCCCTTCACAACATCCAGCCAAGTGAAGAACAGAACCAGGAGGTAGGCATATCATTATCAAAGTCTACCATAAAGAGAAGACTTCACAAGAGCAAATACACAAGGTCCAAGCCATTCATAAGCCTCAAGAATAGAAAGGCCAGATTGGACTTTGCCAAAATACATTTAAAAAAGCCAGCCCAGTTCTGGAAAAGTTTTCTTTGAACAGATGAAACTAAGATCAACCTGTATAGAGCATGCATTTCACTTGCTGAAGACAAAACTAAAGGCAGAAAGACCCACGAACAAACAACAACTGAAGACAGCTAAGTATTAAAAATGAATATTTTATTTATGATTATGTTAATTTGTCCAATTATATTTGAACCCCTGAACATTGGGGACTGTGTATAAAAAGTAGCAATTTCTAAACGTTTCATACAATATTATTGCTCAACCCCTTGAAATAAAGCTAAAAGTCTGCACTTCAATTGTTTCTTGATTGTTTCATTTCAAATCCATTGTGGTGCCATACAGAGCCAAAGTTATGGCAATTATGTCACTGTCCAAATATTTCCGGACCTAACTGTATACTCTCTACAAGTATTTTGGGTCAGGGGACAAGGAGGTGGACTCTATACGTGTTTTCTGGCATTGTAGTCTTGTTTGATTTGATTGTGTGTCATTCTTTGTGTGTTTATATGTGAGTGTATGTGTGTGTGTGTGTGTGTGTGTGTGTGTGTGTGTGTGTGTCTCTGTAGACTTACTTGAGTTGAGTGTCTGCCGTGTTTTAGCACTAGTGCAGTAGGCCTCAATCACTTTAAAGATCTGGGCATCCTCCTCTAAAGCTGCCGTACCTGTGGTGGGGGGTGGGGGCGGTGGAGAGAGAAAGAGAGAGAAAGACAGGAGAGGATAAGAGCAGGGAGTGAAAGACAGGTCCATGTTAATCTTTTGCTAGACCCTTGTTGTTTTTTCATTTGTAAAAGCAAGTTTGTTGAGATGTATGATCTCATTAACATGTGAGCCTCAGACCTACTTTTCCTGACAGTAAAGTCCTCTTCTGAAGGTTTCCTCTCAGGCTTACGCTTGGGGAGCAGCTTCTTCATACTCTTAGGACTTTTACTTAGATCCTGGGTGAGAGAGAGAGGGAGAGAGAGAAGTGAGAATCATGCCTTGTTAATACTAGAACAGCCGTGCCTTTTTTACCTACTAAAAGAGCCGCCTCGGGGGGTAAAAAAAAAACTACGTATTTACAATGCTCAAGCTGCAATTTACACACAACGACCACTAGTTGGCTGCTTGTAAATGAACCTGCTTGTAAATGAACCTGCTTCCTACACAGAAAAACGGCTAAATAGCTTTATATTAGCTTATCCTGATGTGATTTCGAAAATGTAAGGATACTGGGTGGTAGAATGCACATATCTAGGAAAAGTCATGAAAGGAGGGTCCTGAAATTTGATTTAACCAGATGTTTTTTTTTTTAAAGGTACTCACAGGTCAAATGACCCCTTAAGGCTGATTAAGTGTTAAGGTGTGTGTATGGAACTCTAAAGCCCAATTTATGCTTCTGCGTCGAATTTACGCGCGGCTACGCCGTAGCATACGCAAGGGCTCTCCTAATTTATACTTCTGCGTCGCGTTGATCCGCTCCGTTGGAACGGTGTACTCAGTGGCATAATCGCGATTTTACTTGTTATGCTTGTTGTAAAGAAAATGTCCATAATGCATTGAAATGACATTAAACTAAGATAATACGATGGTTATCATATAAAATCAAATCTTTATTAATAAGTAATTACAGAAAAGGTAAATTACATTTCTGTCATGGCTTCCGCATTCCTACGAGAGAGTCGGAATGTGACGCAACTAAGCGGACCAATCATAGTTATTATAGATAACTTTACATTAAATATGTCTATCATAAATATAATTTAAACCCAACGAACAGCCATGGGGCTCCCTGTAACTACCGTATTTTCCGGACTATAAGTCGCGCTTTTTCTCATAGTTTGGCTGGTCCTGCGACTTATAGTCAGGTGCGACTTATATATCAATATATATAATTTCATACTGACTGACATGAACCAAGGAGTAAACATTACCGTCTACAGCCGACAGAGGGCGCTCTGGGCCGCTCTGGGCTTGTGACAACTATATGCTGCTCCTATACCCCTGAAGAAATTATCTAAAACATTAGCATGTTGAAGCTAAGCAAACGGTAGCATGGTGAACTTGCTTACTGGTAACGTGCTTGTTGGACTCGCTGGCTTGTTATGTTAATTTAGCCTATTCAGCCTCCCAGGCTTTATGCTATTGTGTTGCTGAATAACTGTTAATGTGTTATGTTAACATACCTGACTTCTATTCAGCCTGTTGTTCTGTGTGCTATTGTGTAGTTGAATAAACTTGCCTTTCCAGATTAAATGTCTGTTCTTGGATTTTGTGAAATATATTTCTAAATAAATGCGACTTATAGTCCAGTGCGACTTATGTATGTTTTTTTCCTCTTAATGTCGCATTTTTTGACTGATGCGACTTATACTCCGGAGCGACTTATTGTCCGGAAAAAACGGTAATAATTTATTTCTAAATAAACAGGATTGTACATCTCGTAAATGTGAATCGCGCTCCTTATAGGAAGGCTGTGCCTGACGCTTCCATAGGGCGCTCCGTTGGAACGGTGTTATGCTTGTTGTAAATAAAAGTTCTATGATGCATTGAAATGACATTAAACTAAGATAATACGATGGTCATCATAATTTTTCAAATCTTTATTAATAAGTAATTACAGAAAAAGTAAATGACATGTTGTAGGCTGTGGGCCTACGCAAGCAACGGCGTAGCCTACGCCGTCGATTTTACTCAGAAGCATAAATTGGGCTTAAGTGTGTGTGTGTGTATGTCTTCTTCGCGCAAGGGTCGTGCTCTGTACTTTACCTCTTTATAGCAGAGAGCAGCGGAGGGCCGGAGGGGGGGTGCGGGGCGCAGGCAGCTCAGGCTCCAGGGCTGGGGCGTGTTGGGGGGCTCCAGTGGCCCCCACATCAGAGAGCAGTGAGGAGCTCCGTGGGAGGAGGGGTGGGGCAGGGTGTGGTAGGCAGGGGCCGCCGTCCCTCCCCCCCGGCTCTCTGAGTGCCTGGAGGGGGTCAGGGGGTGGGAGGGCAGCTGGAGAGAGGGGAGGAGGAGAAGGACATAGGGATGGTGAGGGAGAAGGAGAGAGAGACAGATTGGGGGGGGTTGGATAGAGGGAGAAGAAAATAGAGAACATATCAGATCAAAATAGTACTGCATTGATTTTATTTCCTTGTATGCAGGGATACTACAGCAACTGAAGAGACAGTACATCCAAACTGAAGTGAGAGAAGGACAGGAGGGGTGAGGGGTGTTACCGTATGACAGGGGATGGACTGGGGTTTGACAGTGGGCATGGTCAGAGAGGGTGTGTGTTTGGTCTGGCACTGCAGATGCTCCATCCACTCCTGCAGGTCCTGCTGGTTATTGCACACCACCTGCATCCGCTCACACTGGCTGCCTGTAGTGTGAGCAATGCATATGTGCACGTACACACACACACACAGACACACACACACACACACACACACACACACACACACACACACACACACACAGACAGACACACGCACAGTCTCAAGATAGCAATACGCTTGAATTGAGGTGATGCACCATAGTTACCTACCAGATATAACAAAGTTACCTACCAGATATTTCAAAAGCGTTTTTGGCATTCTCCCCATCTTCTATCCTTGAGATGATCATCCCTGTCAATGGCAGCTTCCCCTTCAAAGGAATCAGAAAGAATGTGTCAGAAACCTTCATAAACAACAATACGACAAAGCAATACAATGAATCTACAAAAAAGGAGAGAGAGAGAGAAGGACAAGTACCTGGTAGATGAATCCACTCATCCTAAGGCTGGCAGACAACATGAGGAGAACATGAGGGAAGAGTAGGAGGTAGCGTTCACTCTTCTCCTGCAGGGTATATACAGGAATCTTGAGGTTAATTTCAATACCTTTCTAAGACTTTTTAAAGACCTTGTCAATATTTTTCCAGACCTCACCGCCACTTCGAGTTGCAACCGTTTACATCAGTGACACCTTTAACTTAACAGTTTTAGTTTGCAATAGACTAGACCACTATCATACAACAGAATTTCCGGTTCATCTTAGTTTTTTAATAAAACTAATAAAATCACGAACGTTTACTAAAAGTTTTTAGGACTCAAACTCTTTGGACAGAGTCTAATTCAGAAAAATACCTACAAAATTCAAGACCTCATAAAATCGTGATAAGACTTTTTAATACTTATTAAGGGTCTTGATTTTCCCAAAATGTATTTATCAACTTTTAATACTTTTCAAGACACCGCGGATACCCTGTCCTGGCGCACGCACACGCACACACACACACACACACACACACACACACACACACACACACACACACACACACACAGAGAGAATATGCCAGGGTCATTATGACAGAACAACCTATGGTATTCAGTGTTTCCTCCAGGAATTTTTACAATGGTGGCGGGTAGCGTTGACCGCGCGCGCATGAAACGCGCACGCGCACTCAAAACAACGACGTAATTTCAGCCAAAACTCGAGGATGGCCCAAAAAAATAAAATGTTTTCCCGTACTTCTCCCGTGTGTCTCTTATTGTCTGTGTCTGCATGTTTTTCCAGCATGTAATTCTGTTGTCAATAAAAAATTCGTCTCCCCTTCTTTTCATTATCATTATGGAGGCTTTATGGTTGTTGTAACTATTATGGGAAGCGGTTGACACAGTAGCCGCTTTTCGTGTACGCTGCAGTGGATCCCTTCACAACGCAGAAGAAAGAGGAGAGAGAAAACATTGTCAATGTGCAGGGAAGAATCATGTATCAGCAGGGTTCAACAGTAACGCTTGCCTGGGGCAAGTAAAAAAATTCGCCGGGTTTGTTTGCGCGAGCCCGAAGACGCTGCTGGATCCTGGATCTGTTTACCTGTGTGCAGGAAGAAAAACAGACGGAGCAGGCGCCAGACCAGACTAGATGATTGTGGAGTGAAGAGATTATTAAAGCGTACGCGATGCGACGGGTGATCGACAAGCACGTACACTTTCATAATATCTTCACTCCACGATCATCTAGTCTGGTCTGGCGCCTGCTCCGTGTTCTTCCTGCACACCGATGCACAGATCCAGGATCCAGCACCGTCGTCGCGCATATTGTAACATTTGGCGGTCCGCCACGATGAAATGCATGTAGAGGAAACACTGGTATTACAGTACCTGGAACCAGGCATACAGGTCAAATAGAGGCACTTAGGTCTTAGAACTGAAGAACTTACATTAATTTTAAAACATGAAAATGGGAACATCTTCACAGTCACCTTTGCTATCATATTGTCATAATAAGTGAAATTGTTGTCCACCAGCGAAATGATGGTAATGTTATCGTTGGTGTCCAGCATGTTCACAGTTAGTTTGTAAAGACTTTTAAATGACCGTTTAAATTAACTGATTTCCGAAAAGCTCTATGACGTTGAAACCAGAGTGCTCTGAAATCAGAGGAGATGTTCAAACTGAATTCACGAACGCACCCGTAATAATAAAGCTTACTCTAGCTTATAGGCTTATAGGGGAGCTGTGGACCACTGTGTGGGACATGTAGTGAAGGTTCTGATGTTACCTGGCTAGCATGGTTCTGGACCAGTGTGTGGGACATGTAGAGAACCGGGCCTAGGGTTCTGATGTCCTCTCCCTCCCATCGCCTGATGGACTCAGTCAGGATCTGCAGCTCCAGCTCCTTACGCTTCCTCACCTCCTGACACTGCGCCTGTCGTCACAGAGACAAACACACACAGACAGTCAGTTGTATGATTAAATATAAATCTGAATTCTTCCTTCTTCTAGCATTATGACAGCCAATGACCCCCTGATTGCTATTTCTTATGGTGACTGGATAAATTATTCACTTACAAATGTAAATTGTTGCCAGCTAAATGCCAAAAATGTAATGTAAATGTATTCGAGTCATGCCATTATGCCATTCTTGCCAAATTCCCTCTATTTTGCCTTCTTTGGATGTCACCTACTTTTTCTCTCTCTCTTTGAGGAGCAATCACCAGTTAACTACCATTGGTAGTTTCAATATGTTATGTAAAATAGGAGAATATATATATTATTCTCTAGTATCTACTACAGATTAAAATGATGTGCAACATGACTCCTCAGATGATGTTAGTGCCAAGAAATAAGACAAGAAATCAGCCCTGTGCATTTCACTCTATGGGCTATCCCATATTTGACTCCAGCTGTCATATTAACCTACTGTAGGTCAAATCTCAAATTGCATTATATAACCAGTGATGTGAATAACGGCGTTAAAATAAACGGCATTACTAACGCAGTAACGGGTAATCTAATGAATTACTATTTCCATCGTTACAACGCCGTTACCGTTACCGGTAATTCAATGCGGCGCGTTACTACTGAAGCTTCTCATTGTCATCCGACCTCAGTCGCAGCTGCAAAGGTGTTTTTTGTTTGTTTGTTGGTGAGGGGGGAGGGGAGGGGCGAGACAACCGCTTAAGTGATCATGATTGGCTATGGTAGAGAACATTTCATGGTAAGCCAACCATAGTTCAGTGTTGTGCGGATGTTTCTACACACAAACCACATGCGCACAGCATCACACACACACTCAAACTATCAGAGAGATACACGCAGCAATGGCGAGTTCCGAGTGTTCTGAGGTGAACGTGGCATTTTCACGGTGGAAGTACAGGCACTATTTCAGTACTACTTTAAAAGCACTTCATATTGTTTAACTGTTTACTTTTGTTGTGTTGAAAATACTTGAAGTTACAGTATGTCTACCAGTTGTCTGAAGTTGTGTGACAGTTTGATTTATTTAATTTACACTACAAAGATTTAAAAGCACTTCATATTGTTAAATGTTTACTTTTGTAATGAAGAAAATACTTGAAGTACAGTATGTCTACCAGTTGTGGTCTGTTGAAGTGCAATAAATATGAAAAGTTCCTTGCTGAAACCTGCTCAGAAAAAATAAATCCAAATTATTTTCTTCCTGATAGGGACCCGCTGCACCGCGGTAAAAAGTAACGCAATAGTTACTTTCCCTAGTAACTAGTTACTTTTATAATGAAGCAATTCAGTTACTAACTCAGTTACTTTTTGGGATAAGTAACTAGTAACTATAAAAGTAACGTGCCCAACACTGTATATAACACACTGCTTTTTCACATGTATTATACTGTAAAGGCCAAGGCACACGGCGTGCGATTCTGTCGCACGACAACATTCGATTCTCAATTCACACCAATGAATGAATGAATGTGAATGGAGAATCGAATGTTGTCGTGCGACAATATCGCATCGCACGCCGTGTGCATTGGCCTTAAGGAACCAGCTGTTATTGGAGATATAGAATTTGACATTGAAAGTCATATTTTCACATCTAATAGAGGAAAGGTACTGGCCAAATGCATGGAGTGGAGTGAGTCGTATGTCATAATAGGGTTCTCAGGTGATATTCTAGAGGGTTAAGGGCTCTGCACACAGCGTGTGATTTCTGTTGCGCATCAACGTTCCATTTTGAAGTTTGAATGGAAGTCTATGAGAACATCGCATTTACCCACACACGGCCCCGATTTTAATCGCACGGCGAACATTCGATTCCATTCATTTTGAATGGGACAAAGCACACGGCGTGCGAGTTTTGTCGCACTGCTTTGTCCCATTCAAAATGAATGGAATCGAATGTTCGCCGTGCGATTAAAATCGGGGCCGTGTGTGGGTAAATGCGATGTTCTCATAGACTTCCATTCAAACTTCAAAATGGAATGTTGACGTGCAACAGAAATCGCACGCTGTGTGCAGAGCCCTTTAGAGTTTAGCAGTTAGTACAGAGACATCGTTGTGAAGAGGTTAAATGAGTAAGTAAGATATCATTGAATGTCTTCAAATGTATAATTAGTATATATAATTATATATAGAAATAGTATTATATGTATGTTTTCTTATTTTATGTCTGTTCCTCCTTTTTCTTGAAGCACTTGCACACATTTTCCAGCAAACCGGCTAGTTTTCATCCAAAACACTCAAGAGAGCAGTCACTATGGAAGGATCGAGTACTATTGGTCAGGATGACTGGAGTTTTGATGATGAAGTTGCCCTGATACCTCAGAAAAAAACAAACCTACAAAAAGTAGGCAAACTGTTGACAAAGAAAGTACCACTCAAGATCCCGGTCTTTGTGAAAGGCATGAAGAGAATCGTAGAGAGAGGTAGAGAGAAGGGATATATGAGGCTGGAAGAGGAAGAGAGGAAGACTGAGGGAGAAAAGGATGGAGGTGAATAGAGTGTCACTAAACCAGTGGAGGACAGAGGAGGAGTGGGAAATGAAAGAGAGAGAGGAGAGGAAGAGAAGAGATATGGTGGCGGAGGAGGAGGACAAAAGGAAGAAGAAGGAAGAGAGCTGGGAGATGGAGAGAGGTGAATTGATTGTGGAGGAGATGAAAGGGAGGGATCGAGAGAGAGAGCTGGAGGAGGAGAGGAAGAGTGTTCAGAAACTGATGGTGATCCAGAAGAGGAAAAAGGAAATGTACAAGATGGAGAGATCAGGAAGGAGGGATGTAAGGTGGTGGCAGGACTGGACCCGGGCGCAGAAAGAAAGTCTGAAGGAAACATTGTCAACGAAGGTTGAGGAAAGAATGGAGAGGAAAAGAAGAGAGAAGGCAGCAAAAAAAGACGCCAATGAAGAAACTCTCATGTCTGCATGATGAACAGAGTAAGGAAAAGAGAAGAGAGGGGGAGGATAAAACACTTAAAACGTACACTAAAAATGGCATGCAACAAATTAAGGAAGCATGTGTAAAGGAAAAGAGAGATCTGCAGGAAGGAGAGCAAAGGGAGGGACAGAGAAAGACTGAATGGAAGAGAGTGAAGCAACGACAAAGACAAAGAGAGGAGGAGGAGGAGGAGGAGGAAGAGGAGACAGCAGAAGTGGGGAAGGTGATAGAGGAGATTGTGGAAGAAGAGATGAAGAGGAAAAAGGAAAACAGAATGACCGAGAGAGAGGAAAGAAAGACAGAGGAGGTGAGGAGAAAGGGAGAGCTAGTGGAGGGGAGACAGCGGAATGAGAAGACTTAAGCCCAATGCACACGGCGTGCGATTTTGTCGCACGACAACATTCGATTCTCAATTCACACCACCGAAGTGAGTGGGTGTGAATGGAGAATCTAATGTTGTCTTGCGACAAAATCGCATCGCACGCCGTGTGCATTGTCTCATTCAAAACAATGGAATCGAATTCGGCGGCGCGACAAAATCGGGGCCGTGTGCATTGGCCTTAAGATGGACAGAAGGAGAAGAATAGAGGACAAAATGAGAAAACAAAAAGTGGAAATACAGAAAGAGGAAGTTGAGGAGGAGAAGAAAAAGTGACCAAAGTGATGATGACGATGAGGATGGTGAAGCTGAGGACAAAGCCAGTCCTGATAAGAGGAATGGCAAACGTGTGGAGGAATGCAAAGATAGGGAGGATTGCATGAATGAGGAAATATGCCAAAAGGATGAGAAGAAAGACAGGAATGAGGAAACGAGAGGTGACCACCAGATTGATGGGGGGGAAAGACACAAACCATGAAGAATGGACAGATAGTGATGACAGTGAGAGTGTCCAAACAGATGACACGAAAAAAGATAAAAAGGGGGATGAAGAGAAGAAAGTGGATCTTCACACGAATGAAACATGGGCAGATGAGGAAGATACTAGCAAAACAAAACAAAAACATGGAGGAAAGACTCTGTGGGGAGTATAAGGCAGCTATTAAAGGTAAAATGTCATAATTCTTTCATCTTGGTCTAATATTGGAAATAGTCTATGGGCCATGAGTGACTGAAACCTACAATAAGCCTTCTTTACTCTGCTACAGCCAATCAACGTTGTCCATATTAGATTGCATGGCAACATCAGCTAATAGTTGGAGAGATGTTTGACAAGACAGAATTTCTCACTAATAGCAATATTTTTTTATTTTTCAGAAACTCGTCCTGACGGTGGAATGAATTATTTTTCCCCTCACTCTATACGTCTTTTTAATTTCGTGATAAGAAATAAAAGGAAACAATTAAGCATCTAAGATTTGTGTCATGTTCAAGTTGTTGTGGTGATGTTTGTGTTATGCGGGGTACACACAAGGATTTTCTGGCCGATTTTGGCACGATTTTCCCCCTTCCGACCAAAGACAGAAAACGCCCGATTATCAGATGGCTCTAAAGATTTTCCTATAACAAAATCCTGTGGTGTGAGGTGTGTTAAGAGTCAATCTCTCCCGACAATCCGCTCGGAAAATGGTTGTGGCCGGCAATCGTAAATGTCAAATGTGTTCAATACTTACGACCACAAATCCTAGGGTTGTCAGGTGGACTCTGTTTTTTTGGGTGGAATTAGCGGTTTTAGACTGTGGTTAGGGTGGAAAATGTCAATCCCATCTGGCAACCCTGCTCGCGAGTCCGATTGTGATGGGGAATGGAATGTAGCCAATCAAGAAGCAAGCTGACTTCTTCGGCACTTTATTTGCCCTGTCGCACATGGTTGCCTCGTACAGGTCAGTCAGGGTACTACGTTAGATAATAATAATAAGAAGAAGAACTTTATTTGTATAGCGCTTTTCCTGCAAACGTTGCAGCTCAAAGTGCTTTAATCATTATATAATCTTAATTTAATTATTTTGTAATTTAAAGGCAATATTAAAAGGATGGGTTCACGCGAGATTTCTGGCTTGGGGAACGAGACTCGAGAGAGTCTGGAGTCTGTCGTAACAATAATCTTTATGTCTGTGGGGTGCTGAAATGGGGAAATCGGCGCACACCACACACAATACGATCAAGGCTGTTCAATCCAAGATTTCTTATCTTCATGTGTGGGGTCTGTCTCAGATCTCAAATCGGTTAAGATTTTGAAAATCCTTATGTATGTACCCCGCTTTAGTGTGGGCAATTGTGTGTGCGTGTGTGTGTGTGTGTGTGTGTGTGTGTGTGTGTACATGAACGAAGCTGTGTGTGTTGTGTGCGGCTGGTTATACGTTATCTTAAGACATACTGCAAGTACGTTGGGGGGTGAGTCTGTGTGTGTGTTTACATCATGAGTTGTGGTGTTTCTAAGCAAGAGAGACTTTGGCAAGGCTTTGTATTTGCCTTTGGAGACCAGGCAGGTGCCATGGGGCTGTGTGTGGAAGATACAGCACTAGACATAATACATAGAGGGCATGCTGTGCGGAGAGGAGGGAGGAAATAGGGGGATGTGAGTGGAGTAGGTGAGAGAGGGAAAAAGAGAGGAGAGGTAAAAGGGCATGTGTTTGGCTTTTTGTGCCAGTGTTGGGAGGAGGATTTTACAACGACACCACATCAGGAATTAACAGGGGACCTGCACAGCACTCCTATAGCTTACCCACCCATAGCGAACCCTCTAGCAACACACACACACACACACACACGCACGCATGCACACGCACAGCCTGTATGGAAGAGCCAGGGCACAAAGCCACAGAGCAGCAGAGCTAAACAGCAGCGCCAGGCGAGGGCTTTACCTTCAGCCAGGATTAGCATCACTGCATACATCAACCAGAGACATACTAGACATGTCAATTCAACTCTACACAACACTGCATACAGCAGAAGACTATGCTACATCATCAACCTGAGACAAAGGCATTTCAATCTAACTCATATCACCCACTGCATACATACAGCATACAGCATTTCAATTCAATTGTACCACTCATTTAATTTCAGAGGCACAGTTTTGGCTGACTGAGGCTTGAAGTGCCTGTGACTTACAGAGAGGCCTTTGAAGGCTGTCATCCCCATCTGTATGTCTGGCCGATCAGGGTGGTGATCCTACAGGAGAAGACCAGAGAAGACATCCGGCTTAACACAATACAGATGCTCACTCACACACTATACTTTTTCACCAAGAAGCAATCAGATATACTCAATTATGCAGTTATACAGTATTCATGTCCAGAAAGGCAAAATATCATACTTTCAATAGACACAATCAAATAAAAATGTATTTGTCACGTACATTGCATACAGCCGTAAATGATATAGTGAAATGCTTTAGGATCTTGCACCTCAAACAACAACAGTCAACAATAAAATATAATATAGTAATAATAAAACAGTGACAATAGCAGAGGTAATGACTGTAATAATAACAATAGTAATACAATGTCACGGGTATGGAGTAGGGATGGGACGATTATCGTGTTTATCGTTAATCGCGATAAAAACACCCGCGATAACTTTATCGTGGAGAATTTTAATTAGTTGAATAATCGTCATCGTTTTTTTTTTTAAATGACTGGACTTTTTAAATAGGCACTACATTTTATAAACACTGCTTTGTCTGACTGGTGGTCCCCAGCTGATGACCCAGTTAGGCCCACATAGGTGTTCAGTGAGGTGTCACAGCACACCTGTTCTAAAGGCACTGTTGGAGGTGCGTCAGGCAGCAATGCCCAGCAGGAGTACCATCACCTGTATCATGATTTGATCTGTCTGTTTTTATTGTATGTATTAATGTATGTGACCTATGTGTGTTTTTTGTTGATGTTGTTAATATTTTTATTGAGTTTCACAGAGACATGTACACAACAGGACATAACAACAACAACTAGTATCCGTGGGGGAGGTTATTGTCCCATTAATAGTAGAAAACTAGTTTTGCACTTTGTTATGCAGTACATTGTCCATAAACAATAACAGAACATGTTCTTTCTCTTTTTTTTTTTTTTTAACAAACTAACAAACAAAAAACAAAGACAAACAAAACAAAACAAAAACAAAAAAACAGGGGGGGAGGAGGCCATGTCACATATCAGAAATAAACAGAAAAGAAAATGACAACAAATGCCATAATATATGGGGGGATCACCCCCATCGGAGACAGCATCCATGTCTTAAGGGCTCTGCACACAGCGTGCGATTTCTGTTGCGCGTCAACGTTCCATTTTGAAGTTTTTAATGGAAGTCTATGAGAAAATCATAAAACATCGCATCCCAATGCACACAGCGTGCGATGCGATTTCTGTTGTATGTTCTCATAGACTTCCATTCAAACTTCAAAATGGAACGTTGACGCGCAACAGAAATCGCACGCTGTGTGCAGAGCCCTTTACAGTCCTAAACACAGCGGCAGCACAACACCAGCACAGTAAATAATATTGTGACCCATACATTGTAGATCTGTTACACATTAGTCTTGTGTACTTTCTTGAGTGTAATCCACCAAACCTTTCATTACAATGGCAGCCAGTCTGGTACCAATATAATCTAAGAACGGAGACCAAATCTTATAGAATGTCTTTATCTTACACTTATACCTATATGTCAGATATAGGAATCATATCAAAAATTACCTTGTGCCATCCAGCTATTGTAGGCGGTTTGCAGTCTATCCATTTCAGCAATATATTTGTCCTTGCACAAAAAGTGAGGATACACAGAAGTATTTTGGAATGCATACTTTTAAGTTGTTTGTCTGGCAACCCAAACAATAGACACATGGGGTCCTTATCCAATGTAACATCTAGAATTAGATGAATTTTATCCACTATACCTTTCCAGTAATCATCTATATATCTACAAGTCCAAACACAATGAACAAAGCTCCCAACCTCGGTAATACACTTTGTACACATTTCCGATTTGTTATGATCCATTTTATGTCTAAGTTGGGGAGTAATCTGCAAACGTTGTAGTAGTCTAAATTGCGTTTCCTTCGTCCTATTACAGATTGAGATGTCGTTTGCCGATTGCCATATTAGTGACCAAGTTGCTGCATCAGTATTAATGTTCAGGTCATTATTCCAGTCTTTGGGCGTAAATGCAGGTTTGCCTTTATCATATTTCGAAAGTGCTCTATACCCAAGCCCCAGAATGCCTCTCGTCTTTCCAGCAGAGACTATCTCCTCCAGCGGAGAGGGTTGGTGACAGAGGCCAGTGTCTTTTTGGCTATTTAAAAAACTTCGTATCTGAAGGTATCTGAAAAACTCATTTCGTGGTAGGTCATATTTCTTACATAATTGGTCAAATGAAAGTAGTATTTCCGTATCATATAAATGTCCGATAGTAACCATCCCTTTGCTGTCCCACCGCTTGAAACCCCTATCCGTGGCACCAGGGGAGAAGTCTATGTTGCCCCAAACTGGCGAGAGGGAGGATGTAATAATCGTATGTTATAAATAAATAGTAATATAATTGAGATTTCTCACATGAGCCGCGCGCGAATATCCTCACAGAAATTTGTCTCGCGCGATTGTTCAGCCTGCATGGGTAACGTGACTGTCAAGTCAGCCTTGTCAGTCAGTCACTAACGTATGCTAGCCTTCTCACCATGGCTGCATCGGCCCCGTGTCCATTGCCTCACCTTTCCAGGGTTGCACGCAGGCTTCTATGCATACCTGCAACTAGTGTTCCTTCAGAGAGAGTGTTTAGTGACAGTGGGCACATACTCACACCTCTCCGAGCACAGCTCAAGGCAGAAAAAGTGAACATGTTGACATTTTTGCACTTTAACCTATCTTGAAGCTTTCACGTCTCTAAGCCACAAGGCTAGCACTCAGTTTGATGACAGAAAAGTGTCAGTGTTCAAGTTTTGTTTGACAGTATTTTTTTCCTTTATTTATGCAGTGATACCTTATAATTTATCATTACCTTATATAAGATTTTATTAAAGATTTTTATTTTTGTCAAGATGTTTTTAAAATGATGTTAATGTTATTAACATGATTCAATAAAAATACAACAAAATCTAAGTTAAAGTGATTACAGTGTGTTTTATTGGCATTCTAAAAAAAAGTTTTTTTTTTTCATTCTCGCGATAATATCGTGGATCGCGATTATTTTGCCCACGATAATCGTGACATGACATTTTCTAATCGTCCCACCCCTAGTATGGAGCAGCAATAATTTACAGTAATAGTGCACACGTGCAATGAGTGTAGTGGCAATAATTGTCAGAAGTGCAAAGAGCAGTGTCAACTGATACACAAACACACCTAAAGACATCGAAATGTCATTCCATGTATATGCCTAAACCCAGACAAACAAAGGCTAAGACATACATCACACACACACACTCACCTCCATGTGTCTCTCTAGTTCTTTGAGCAGTGTGGGGTATCTGGCGAGCCTCATGAAGGGTTTACTGAGGCCTGTGGTCAGAGTCAGGATACCTGGGCTGCTGGCCCCCTTGCCCTCCATAAACTCCCCCAGCTCCTCACTGCAACACACACGCACACGCACACACACACACACACACACACACAACAAAACTTCAAAACTATTTCCTTGAGGAATCATATTTAACATACGCACACATGTACACCCCTTAGTTACCTGTGTTCTGTGAGGACGTTGACAGCGGAGGGGTGGTTGGAGCAGTAGGCCACATAGAGCCCCTTCATCTGCGGCATCAGGTTGAGGAAGAAGCCCCCTACTCTCTGCTGGCTCTCTGGAAGCCTACACACACGGGGGCACAAACCAACAATCAACATGGACCATTCTGAACCCCCAATGGTTTGCATTCACTTCACCAGATGGTGATCGCAAAACAGCAATACTGAAATGTACCACTAGGGGTCATTGTGATCCATGTAAAGTCTGGGCGGATGTCTGACCCACTCCACAACATCCCTGCTGTTTGAGCAATATATGTGTCCTCCCAGAAAGCCCCTAAACCCTTTAGAGCCCATTAGAGTGGACAATAGAAAACTGGTTAGAGATCAGTGTCGGTTATTAAGGTGGGGCCTCGGCTCCAATTGTCTAACAGGATGTGATGCGGACATCCTCTGGCCCCTGTCCTGGTAAACACTGTTCCACTGGCAGCACAGAGACAGTGAGACATAGAAGGAATGGATCGGGGGGGGCGTAAGTGTCATAGCACACTAAGGCGTATGCCATATCATCGCAGGGTCCCTGGTTCGATTGCGGCCGTCGACATATCCCGCATGTCATCTTCCCTCTCTCTCATCCATCCTTTCTGTCAATCTCTACTGTCTCTATCCCAATAAAGCAGAAATGCCATAAAAAACATATTAATAAAATATCTATCCATCTAATATATATCTATATTTGACTGACTTGGTACATTCCTCCATGGACTGAACCAGCATCTGCTGGAAAGTGCAGATCTCCTCAAGGTTCCCCTGGATGTGACTGATGTCTGCAGCACTCAGCCTGAGAGAAGAGGAGTAGGGAGAGGAAAGAGGGACAGGAAGAAAAGAGAAGTGGATGACAAGATTAAGTCAAAGTCCACATTATTCCTTAGCTCAAAATGCACACCAATCCTCTGACACCACACACACTCCAGTGGAGGCTGTTGGAATTCCTCATTCCATTCCATGCATTACAATGAGCCTATCCTCTGATTTCTGCCTCCACCAGCCTCCCCTGTCTTGCACTCACTGACTCACTTACTTCTCTGTGGTCTGTAGTGAGCGCAGGTAGGATGACAGTAGGGTCTGGAGCTCCTTAGAATACTCGGTCTCTGTCTCTAGAATGTTCTGAAGCACCTTGATGGACATGAGACGGTGGAGGTTACATACAGATTTTTTTTTTTTTTTAAATAGTAGAACTGTGTGTCAGCACTCTGACAGACCTTCTTAAACAACATGAATCCTGTGTTAATTGTTCATATTTTTTTTAACAATCCTTCGGAAGTTTCATATAAGAGGTTTGCCGCAAAAGCAAGGGACAGACATGTCAGACATTATTAGTGCACAAAAGCAAGGGACAGACATGTCAGACATTATTAGTGCACAAAAGGGGCAAGGGACAGACATGTACTGCTATTTGGCCCTAATACTGTGTTTTTTAGTGCCCGTCATGACAGATTTGGTTCAGTGCTGACTTAGAGAAGGGTTAAACCCATTCCAATCAACTGATTGCCTGGTTGCAGCCAGGACAGGCTAGCCTAGCATTATCTCTCATGTTTCTGTTAGGGCTGGATTTTCTAAACTCTCATACACAACATTGTGTTTTCAGGTCAGTGCAGGTGCAGGGGGAGAGATTGAGAGATAAAGCCACTACAGGTGGACCCCTACACTATAGGTTCCTCTCAATAATGCAGTGACTACTGCACAGCCTCCTAGGACGCTCTGCCCAGCCCCTATCACTGTCAGGGGATGACAGACTGTCACTGTGTGCTGTCATTGATCTAGACAACTGAGTCAACCTAATTCTGCCCCACACACACACACACACACACATACACACACATACACACACACAGTTTGAGAGAGCACAATGATGTGCGCTATCACTTGACACAGACATAACAGCCAACCTCACCGCCCCGGGGCACGGCTGGCCCAGCAGCCAGTGAGACGGAAGAAACGACCTACATTACAGCACACACATTAACACACACACTTCTGTCAGGTCAGTAATTGGAGGAAGGAATCAATGTCTTTAGTTGGAGCAGGACTAAAGCACGAACAAATCCTCACCACGTTGTAATAGGTTTTGCTGATGACAGTTGTGTCCAAGCCTTTCAGGGGAGCTTTGAGGGTTGCAGACTTGGGGGACACTGGCTTATCTGTGTGAGCAAGAGAAGAGAACAGAAGAGTACAGGGAGGGGGGGGGGGGGGAGTATAATAGGAATGTGAAAAAAAACACACCAAAAAAAAACAGGCACCCCCAAAAACATTTCAATTAAATTTTAATTACTCTCCTGCCTGGTGTCCAGAAGATGCTGACCAGAAGATGCTGGGCTTATTTAGCTAGAAACCAGAGGCTCTATTCAGAAATAGGGACACGGTATGTTGAAGTGCTTGACCAGGGAGAAACAGAGAAAGGTTTTTTTTTCCCTGTGCTTCTCTCTGTATCTATCTGGGACATCTCTCCCTCTGCCATTGTTTTTCTCTTGTCTTTCCATTTCATGCACCGTGAGCTATGTTAGGTACTATGTAGATAGCAGTACAGGTAGTGCTGTGATCTACAGATGTTAGGTACTATGTAGATAGCAGTACAGGTAGTACTGTGAGCTATGTTAGGTACTATGTCGGTAGCAGTGTACAGCAGGTAGCGCTGTAAGCTACGGAGAGGGGAAGTCTGTTTTCTGTTTCTGGCTAAGGCACTTCCTGTCTTTGTTTGGCCCTGGAGTTTCCTTCCTGTCCGGCCTGATGTCACAGCACAGTTATAGTAGCGTCCACTGGCTGAACACAAGCACTAACTCAAATGTTTACTCATCTACTTCTCATTGTTCTTATTCAACGTCATCCAGCTGTGGGGACCATTCAATGCGACAAACAGTTAAGGCATTGTATTTAGAAATGTAGTGAATAGAACATACACAAACATCTCATTTGCATGATAAGTGAGGCATGACTTTTCTATGTACAGTATTACATTTCCATCAGCCCCACTGAAAAAGCCTCTGGCGTTGGTCCAGTTCTTAGTGAGCTTAGTGTCCGCTGGCATTCCTTGACTGCGATTCCTACTCGAATCATTCACGTTACAGTGTTTCCTCCAGGATTTTTCACATTAGTGGCGGAGCGGCTATCTGTTTTGTTTTTTTCCGCGTGCACGCGCATAAAACGCGCACTGGCGCTCAAAACAAAGACGAAGTTTCACCAAAAACTACAGGGTGGCAACAATTAGAATTTCTTAAATAGCGGTTAAGTCATTAAAGCCGAGCAGGTGATTTTATATAGAAGGTTGTAGTGACCGCTCGTTAGCGAGCAAAGTATTCATAATTCACGGCGTTCCAGCCTTGTACAAAGCACTGTTATATGTTTATGTTTACTACATCACCCAGGCTGCTTAGCGGGTGATATGACGGGATATAAGTGGGACGGAGATTAATGAATGTTGTTGTTGTCAGTAGGCATGCAGAGAGTGAGAATAAAGCGCACATGATTGTTTTTCTACCGGCAAAACGACTAGATCGTCCTGTTATTGCCGTCACTCCTACAAGGTGATCAAATACCAATATATCCTATAGCTGCAGCGGAACATGCGGAACGCGCATTACACACACACACACACACATTCGGACCAATCACAAAACTGTTTTGAAAGCGCGTCGCCTCGCTATCTGATTCAGTCTCGATTGCAGTGCGAACACAAACGACGAGGTTAATTGCAACATTGTAACATATTGTAAATAACTACGCCCTAAATCGTAACGAAATGTTGGTCTGGAAGCGGCCTAAATCTAGCTTCAATCTGCTTTTTTTCTGTTCTCCGGTCATAATAACTCGCTGCCTTTCTGCGCAGCCTGAATCAAAGTGGACTGTCTGAATCAATTAGTGGCGGAGGAAATTCTTTCGTGGCGGCCCGCCACCAATAAATGCATATAGAGCAGCGGTTCCCAACCTTTTAGGACTCACGGCCCACTTTACAGATCTCTCCAGTATTCGCGGCCCACTCAGCAAGGATTTTGTTTTCCGCGTGCACGCGCATGAAACGCGCACGAGCGCTCAAAACAACGACGTGGCAAAAAAAATAAAAATAAAAATTGCGGTTAAACCATTAAAGGCGAGCGGCAATGTTTTATATAGCAGGTGATCAAATACCAAGATCGTAAATGTTGTATGTGTTCAATACGACCAAACATCCTTACGTGTGTGGGCAACTCCCGACTCCCGACTAGGGTTGCCAGATGGGCTCGGTTTTTTTGGGTGGAATTAGCGGTTTTAGACTGTGGAAAATGTCGATCCCATCTGGCAACCCTGTTCGCGAGTCCGGGATGGAATGTAGCCAATCAAGAAGTGAGCTGACTTCTTCTTTTCGGATGGAAATATCGGCGCACACCACACACAATACGATCAAGGCTGTTCAACCCAAGATTTTTTAGCTTTTTAAAATTACAACGTTTTTGTAACAAAAAAACGTCAATAAAACAATTTTTTTGCCCATGATTTGGCGGCCCACTTGCAGTACTCTCGCGGACCACCAGTGGGCCGCGGCCCATAGGTTGGGAACCGCTGATATAGAGGAAACACTGCGTTATAACTTACACATCTGTCTTTTTATTTTTAAATAGCCTCTGGAAATGACAGAGTTTATTTCCTGGAGACCCCAATGAATATATAGTGTGGATTTAAATCATAGATATTATAAATCAAAAGGTCTGGTCCAAATTGCCTGAGTCTGTGCCACAGGTAGCCAGGGAGACCACTACCAGACGTCACCACCTCTAGACCACAATGGGACATGTTATTGGGAGTCATAGTAGATGTTATAAAGTTGGTATAGACGGATTATAGAAATGAATAGGGCTGCGCTCCAACACCACTGCACCATCACCGACACTCACCATTGCTTTTGACCTCCCGGACATAGTTGCTAGGGAACCATCCAGTCTTGCCGTTGAAAGATCCCTCCCACCAGCCACCCTGTTCCTGACGGCTCACGCTGATGATGTCACCCTTGGAGAAGGAGAGCTCATCCTCATTGGTCGGCTGGAAGTCAAACCGCGCCTTCACCAGCACATGCTGACCATCACTCTCCGACATGTCCTGTAGAGTGAGGGGGGGGGGGGGCAGGCGGGGGGGTAGAGAGACCATACATTAATAAAGTGAGAGTAGAGTGCAGTACTGAACAAAAACAAACCTTAACCAGACCGAAGTGAGTGCTCTAAAGGGTTGATTCTCACAGGGTCTGTGCAGTTGGGTTCGGGTTCTATGAGGTTCTGTTTGGTTTCGTTGGCTGGCTTCTGTTTTTTGTTTTATGTGGTCATATTTGGTTCTGTTTGGGTTCTATTTGGTTCTGTGACTCACCAGGCTGCGGTACTGGTTCTGTAGGAGTTTGGATGAGCGTCCGTGAGGAGACTGGGTGTTGAAAGAGTCAAAGGACTTTATCCGCAACGAGGAGTGATGTGTCGACACAGAGTCACTGCCTACATGTATATCTATGGAGCAAGAAGAGAGAGAGAGAGAGAGAGAGAGAGAGAGAGAGAGAGAGAGAGAGAGAGAGAGAGAGGGATGAGAGACACACACTCAGTGTCAACGCCCCACTGATATCTAGAGTTGCAATATGGGACTTTACAGGGTTTAATTTCTCACACACAGACACACACACACACAGTCCTTGATCACCCACCCTCAGTTGCTTTGTTCAGTGCCACTAGAGAGTTGAGCACCTTCGTGAAGTTGAGTCCCTGGAGTAGGTCAATGACTTCAAACACCTGGGGAGAGGAGAGAGAAGACGGACATGATCAATCAGACAAACCTCGGGAGAAAACCTCACAGCTCCCATGATTAGACCATCATTCACCAGGTTATAGGACTTACATAGAGAATTTCATGAAACATGGACCAATGAAACTGATCAAACCGAACTCTATGGAACATGAATAGATATAGTGAGTTCAAATGCATTGCAAGTTTGTAAAGGTACTGTAATGACAAGAAAACATGACCTGATACTTAAACCTCCAGACACAGCTACACTGCAAAAAGGCAGCTCTCAAAAACAAAAAATGGGGGAATATTACTTAAAATATGCAAAATTATCTGTCAACAGAACAGGAACATTTTCACTCACCAATGTTTTCTTAAAACAAGTAAAATATATCTTAAAACTAGTGCAGTCAGACAAAAAACAAGTATATATTGTCTTAATAAAATATTTCATCTTACTTAGATTGACCTTTTTGCAATGTATGTGTGTGCCCCTTCCCCATACTCAAGTGAGCTGGTTTCTGTCACTGGTTCAACAGTGTGGAGGCTCAGACAGGGCTAGGGCTGGTGAACGTCACTGTACTAAAAGACCACTGACAGATAACATGACACTGCATAGAGAGGTTCCTTTAGAGAGAGAGAGTGTGTGTGTGTGTGTGTGTGTGTGTGTGTGTGTGTGTGTGTGTGTGTGCCACAATACCACAATTGGTGGTGGGTTTATGCACGCACAAGCTTGCACAAGACACACAAACACTTGAGCTACCACAACAATACACACGCATACAATGCATGAACGGTCTCCTACGACTGCTGCTGCTGACACAGGGACGAGTGGCACAGGAAGCCTCAGGGGGGGGGATCCTGGACTCACTCTGCTCTTTGCTCCTAGTCCAGACAGGTCAGGAATGCGCTCACACTCATACACACTCACACTCACACTCACACTCATACACTCATACACTCATATACACACACACACACACACACACACACACACACACAGGTTGAGGTGCACTCTCCGTCAGACTTTCTCGTCATTCTTTTTTTTGTAATCAGTATTTTATTGAATTTTTCAATTAACACATTTCTTGTATAAAATGGTAACAATATCACCGAATAAGTCTTGCTGTCATCAAACAGAAATAATACAGAGAAAAGAACAAAATATAAAATAAAAATGAAAATAAATAAAAAAGCACCCATAGATTACATTCATCACTCATCCAATTTGTCAACTTAAGTCTTACAACCGACTAGCAATATATCTCAAGTAGCCTCCCCATTTTGCTGTGTATTGTTCAGTTCTGTCCATAGTACTGAAGGACATTTGTTCGTATGCTGCCACCTTTGCCAACTCCATAAGCCATTCCTGGAAAGACGGCTCCCCTGCGTTCCTCCAGTGTCTCATAATTATTTGTTTTCCAACCATTATACTGGTCTGAATAAATTCTGCAGCTCCACATAGAGACGTCATTTGTGGATCACTGAGAACATAGTCTCCTGGGTCCTGGGTCTTTCTCGTCATTCTTAAAATAAGTTTTGCTAACAGGTTGAGAGCAGATCATTTTAACATAATCAAGCCATATCTGCTCACACCATGCTTTGCTCCAGTTTGTAGAGCTCATTGATGTGCTGTCTATCTTAATGCTCATTTCATTGTCATAGTTTATTCAGTTTTCACTGGCACAGCCACTGGGAAACCCCAGGTGTCTCAGCAGGATAGGGTGTGACGGTGAGTGACTAATTACAGAATCAGACAACTCTGAAACACAAATACAGGATTTCACTAGCTTCCTAACGTTCCCAGGATTCCGTTCCACAGCTGGAGATATACTGTATGGGCAGTACTGCACCACCAGGCCAACACCCAGATAGGACAAATATCCTTCTATTCAAATCCAATTACATCCTATTCTATTCCGGAATTTGGCAAGGCAAACATTCATTCTGATCAAGAAGGCTTACCTCATTCTTCCACGCGCAATGGCACATAAAACGGCAACTTAAATGTCAAGGCATTAGCCTAATCCTCATTTCCAAGGCTGAGTAACCACACAGATCAGCAATAACGACTACAGCACTTTCGGAAGCAAACTGTTGAGTTTCCTCGGCCCTGGAAGTTGCTTGCATGGTGGTGATTTGCACAGAGTGCCCCTTCTCCCGCACAATTACGACTAATTACCCCCCCCCACCCCAACCCCACCCTCTATATCCCAGCTCGCCCCAGGCCACTCTGGCCGGATTACCCCAGTCTGAGCTCCATCTCTAATCTCTCCACATTGTGTAGCCATGTTCTCTAACTAACACATATCCCTACAGGACACACTTATTGATGGCCACTTGATGACTTGTTGATCTGCTAAAACTGGATTGGTGAAGGCAATATGATGGAGACTCAGGATATCGAGGCCAGTTAAGAACCGTTGGAAGGACAAAAAGACCGTCACAAACAGTGTATTACTTAGGCTAATTCAGTCAGGCATGAGAATTCAGGGGCGCTTAGTACAGTAGTACACTAATGCGCATACCATACCATCGCAAGGTTCCTGGGTCGGTTCTGACCCTCAACATATCTTGCATGTCATTCCTCCTCTCTCACCCATTCTTCCTGTCATTCTCTACTGTCTCTATCCCAATAAAAGCAGAAATGCCCTAAATGCCCTATATAAAAAAAAGAAAAGGCATGAGAGTTCACATTGGAGTACAGACAGACACACAGATAGGTAGGTGCTACTGGACTGTTGAGCTGCATGGCGCTAACAACACTTAGGTTGTGGGTTTGATTCCAGCTGGGACCATAGGCCTACTGAAAAATGTATGCAATGCAATGCACTCACTGCAATATAAGTTGTTTTGGATAAAAGCGTCAGCTAAATGGCATATTAGATATTATATATTTACTTCATTCAATCAGGCATGAGAGTTCACAGTGGAGTAGAGACAGATACACAGATTGGTGCTACTGGACTGTTGTGTTGCTGCCATTCCAACCTGTGTGTTTTGGCAGCCATCAGCTAAAACTGTCCAGATCTCTCCGTTGGCATGACACCCACAGGGTTTCCATGAGGTGCCTTCTAATGCCTGGTCCGATAGCAGTCATTTACATTTTATTTTTTTTGCATTTAACAGACACCTTTATCCTAAGCGACTTACAACAAATACATCTGTGTAAGTAAGTGAATCATCTATCCATCAGTCATCATAACAAAAAGAAAGATATAGGCTAGACCAGGGGCCATTGGCTAGGACCAGGGGCAGTTACAATGCTAGAAAAAGGAAGAATTACTTCTTCTTTTTTTCAGTCAATAGCCAGGTGTAGCCCAGACAAGGCATAACCTAGAAGCCCTGATAAGGGCCAAACCAATGGCTGAACAGGGAGTGGATGACTCCATTTCAGCCCCTAGCCCCTTCAGTTAGCCTATTTCAGATATGAGCAGTCTAAAGGAAGTGAAAGCAAAATATTCTACAGGATGTAATGGAACTGGGTCGATGTGTAACATTTAATATTGTACCACCACACTCTTTATCTCCCTGAGTCAATGGGGTTAAGTAATTAATGGAATCCGTCAATCCGCCCTTACTATGTCAATATAAATAACCAATCTGACATGCACTGTAGCCTAAAGGTATACGCTTTCCGCAATAACTCAATCACTCCAAATAAAGTACACAGTACAAACACACATGGATTCAAACAGTGTTAACACAGAGGAAGGATTTCACACAAAGACCAGGAACACTCCATCTGTTTTCTAATCACAGTAAGTAATGGCAGGGCCAATTAGCTGCAAAGTTTCACTGGATAAAATCTCCTCTGACCAAAAAGCTGGTTAACCACAACAAATTCAGCCGTCAACTATGTACAATACCTTCTCCTTCTGACTTTTTTAGACAATACTATGAAATATTATTTTTAATAGCAGTGGAGACAAGAGACTTGACTCCCAAATGTAAATTTCAGCCGACTAATAGGTAGCCTATGTTTCTAAAGTGTGAATGTTTCATACCTGTATTTCTTATTGTTCCTTTATTTTAGGCTATTATCACAATATGAGACTTTGCATAAAGACCATAATGATGCAATCCATAATGATGCACTGTGTCGTCATGCACAAACCCTGATGCAACACATTGTGTCAAGCAGGGACCTGTTGATGTTTGGGAATAGGACGTGCCAGATGGCAAAAGGAAACGCCAGCACACTGGCACTCCACAACATTACAATGATTGTCCTCGAACATCCAGTAAAAGTTCAACATTGGCTTATGTTACCCATTCAAACAGCAGGAGACAAACACAGTTTTGATGACTGGGGACACACATCTATTCTAGGTAGTGACCTGTCTGCAACCCCAGGCTGATAGGAATCAGGGGGGAACATGTCAATCCTGTTTACATGTCTACCTGCCTTAGTTATCTATATATTTTTAAATGGAAGGTAGAGTTCCAGACAAATCTGGTTTCTTGTTTCCATGACAAAATTTGTCATGGTAACAAGATTTGTCTGGAACTCTACCTTCCACCCTGAGCTGATGAAACAACAGTGAATTGGTGCACTGAGAATGTAATGAGAATGCACTGAGAATGTAATGAGAATGTAATGAGAATGTAATGAGAATGTAATGAGAATGTAATGTAGGCATCTCTAACCATTCTCACTGAGAATGTAATGCTGCTTTCAGTGCACCCATTCATTGTTGTTTCATCAGGTCTGGGTTGATACAGTAGGGTTCATGTTTTGGAAAGGTTGACTGGTAAATGGTACAATACAGTGTACATTGACCTATGACCTTTGATAGTATGGAGTTATAGTGTAGCCTATATAACATCTGTGTACACAAAGTTCCGATCATTTGTGTATTCAGCAGATTGATCTCAATACATCAAATGAAAGTGGACCACACTATTACATGAAATTGGTAGAAAGAAATCTGCTTGGTGCTCACAGACTATGAGACAATTGTTAGGCAACAGAATTAGTAAACAAATAGTCCACCCAGGAAATAAGGTGGATAACATCAGATATACAGTACAGCATCAACCACGTACTTACAGCTGATGTTGTTGTTGTTGTTGTTGTTGTTGTTGTTGTTGTTGTTGTAAGTGTAGCCTGTTGCTGACTGAATACAATAAAAACGCATGTGTGACAAAGCGATTGCCTCTCTAGTTGCCAGATTAACTGTATTAACCTTCAGTCTACACTAGCATGGTGACATTTCTCTCTGGTAGAGCACGATACGGTCGGTGGGTAAAAGATAAACAAGTTGCACGGTGCAGCAGGTTACTGTCATTATACTCACCTCCACTCGGAAAGATTCACAGCCTTTCAGAAACTCCTTAATATTACTATGACACTCGCTGTCATTCTTTGGTTCCTGGAAGATCTGTGAAGGGAGAAAACGATAAATGATACATATCCCGACCCGTACACCCGGGTTTTTTAGAAGGTCTCCAAAGCGTCTCAATTTGGAAGAAATATAGTCTCTAGCCTATACTGTTACAAGTGTGAAGTCGCATACTACAGTTTCTTAAATCGAAGCTGCTAAATATTCCCTCTGGTCGGGAAGTAGGATTATAAGGAGAGGAAATGACGTTTAGTAGATATTCCACCATTCAATCGCATTGCATGCAATGGAATAACTCCTGCAGTGCAAATAGCAGCCCTGGGCTCTGGCTGACTAGGCAGACTCAATTCTGAAACCAGGCTGAGCTACTGAAATTATACGGAATTATAGTGGGATTGAATATAAGCGGTTTCCCACGAAACTACACTAGACATGTAATTGGAAACTATAGGTCTAGGCCAATTAGGTCACTGAAGTTCACACCATTTTCATGCGGGCCTGTGTAAACTTTGTGCGCAAGATTCTCGCCCATGATATTGCAATATATTAATTTAACAAATAACTGACAGTCATTAATTCTTTCTTCATTTAAATAAATAAAAAAGAGTCAAATGTAGCTTCAAGCACGATGGCTATATCGTTTCATTGCTGGCGAGCCTAACATGCCTGCTGTTACTGCTTGTGATCCTAAACACTCCTTTAAAAGTGAGGGGTCTTCCGATGATAGTTAACGGTAGCCCACTCTAGCGAATCTATCGAAAGACAAAAAAATCAACAAAAAATCAACAATCCAAACCAAAGCGGCCCTGATGAATTATTTGTAGGCTATTTAAGAGATCAAATTGGAGAAATTGCATCAACTGAAACACAGCATGCAACAAACAAATCTCACATTTTCTTTGACAATTCACAGGTTACTTGTTTGAAAAGAACACAGGCAAACAGTAAATAGAGAATATGAATGGGGTCTCGTTGGGGCATAGCGTTTAAGACTGACATCTGGCCGGACATTTCACTATAGTCTACTCCGGACAATAACCCCGGCTGTTTCTATGACTTCAAAATGTGCGGACTTCAGAGTCATTATATGTGGTTATCATAAATGCAAATTCATAACAGACCACAGTAGAGAAAGGATTCGGAGCAAAAAAGGGTCCTTACTTTCTCGACAGAACCTGGCCGCAATCGCTCCACCAGCTTGCACAGGACAACCCCATCTTTGAGAGACGATTGTAGAAATCCTTCAGGGTCAGATATGGTCTTTTTCGGCGAATCCAAGACCCCCAATGTTATGAGCCATGTTACCGTTTGTTCTGCCGAATTCATAGCTCACTTCCACTAATATACAATTGTGTTTTTAAAAAAGACAGAATATGATGGGAAAAGTCGTCCTATTCAACATAGCCTACAAACATATCCTCATAAAAGACAGCAGCATTATTATGGAGACGTGAACACATCTTTTCTTCAAGTTGTAGGCCTGTATCTGCTTCGTTTTAAACTGTAAATTGCCTTTCTCTCTTGTTCGCTCAAGCTGTACCGACTGCTGCTGCCGCGATCTCATCCAACAAAATGACATCACATAGCAGCCTATGTAAACGATGACAGCTCGAGACTCTCCCCCTGTCGGCTCTGTTGGGGTAGCATCCAGCTGGAGTCCGGGAGCCTGGCCTCTCGCTAGAAAAGCCTCTGTCTAAACTGGCCCCTCAGTCAAACTTGGCCCCGCCTACTCTTATTTCCTTTTAATCGCCTACTATTTAGAAAAATGCTAATACTTTTGACAAGACAAGACAAGCAGTGGTTAAAAGTGAGACAGAAAAACACAACAATTGTGATGTTTGAGAAATGCAAAATGGCATAAAATGTTACAGTATATTGTGACTTAAGTATATAAAAAACATATTAATCCTACAGAGCTGACACATATTAAATGAAAATCACTAAATTCCGCAACAATGGTGCCAGCGTGATGGAGTGTCTGTACCGCGCGCAACTCTGCCGATGGAATAGTGGCGGACACTGTAAATGGACATGGAGCTGATAAACGGCTCCAGGTATGATAGCATGCTATAACCATGCAATGATGATAGCCATGCTATAATAACCATGAATGTAGGTTTTTAGAGACATTCAACAATTCAATGTTTTTACCGAGATGCAGAAGAAGTAGTGAAGGAAAAGAGAAGCGAAACAAGACAAATGTTTTCTGTGCTTGCTCAGCTGTCTAAGTTATAAGTAATGTATTGTCAGTTTAAAGTTGTTTGGACTAATGAATGCATTCAATGAGCCTGAGTCTCCGTAATGACAGCGACTTAACCACCATCAAATAGCTTTGATCATACATTTTAAAAAGGCCATAGGCCTACTGAAGGTTAGTTTGCATAAAATACATAAAAACCATAGTGACGGGCGATATCAACCGGTCCATAGATGGCATAGATGGCGATAGTATTGGTTTTTGTGAGACCACCTTTTTAGGGACTGACTGTCTCGAGCTGGATACCATTATTACTAGTCATTTGGCAACACCAACTACTGTTATGACTGGTATGCAAGAGACAGTTCCTATAATAAAATCTATATATTTAAATGTAGGTACACTATCGACTTAACTGGATGATTTTTTTAAACCGGAAAATCACAATGGTTATTCAATTTATTATCAATTAGGTAATTTAAGCTTTATGAAAAAAACACCTCTTGCTGAGTGAAAATACTCAGAATACATTATTAATTGGTAAGGCACCCAGTCTCGCGGGACCTCGATCTGTTGCTTAATAAGGGCCTAAACAAGTGTCGCGCCTAACTCTAGCGCCCCCTGTTGAAATGATCTACACAGACTAAATAAAACTGAAGACATGTAATTGATGTACAATGAATATTTGCATTTTTAAAACAGGGGAACTCCGTAGACAGGGAACTCTATTAGGTCAAGTAGCACTTAAGATTTATTTTTCATAGAATTTTCAATCCATACCAGTTTGTACCATCAAACAAATGTACAAGAAAATGCGGGAGGGTGGGGTTTGCCATTTCTATAAATATGCCATTTCTTTATTGGTGTTGATTTTCATTTCTCTTTTACAATTCGAACTCAAGTAGAGGGATGTTTTTTTATTCCACCTACGTCATTCATGGTAAAAACAAACGTCGGTAGGCACCATTCTAGGCTGAGCAGATAGGGGTGTCTGGTGGGGTTGATGGTAATGTTGGAGAGGCAGAGGGACTCTTTATAAGGACCATTAAAATAACTGCATTCAAGAAGAGGGAAAACACTGACAATGCATTATTATTCAGACATCTAAAATCTCTGGTAAGCATGCCCCCCCTCCCTCAAGAGTCTTCCACACCGGCAGCGCCCAGCTACCCCCAGAGATCGGTTTGGGGGAAACTTGCCTGTATGTTGACACCAAACGATCCAGGACAATGACATTCTAATTTGCACTTTGAGTGGAATGTTATTGCATTGGAGCTTTTCGTGCCAACATGGCGCCCATAATAAAAGTCTAAATCTCGAACCGAGTTGTCAATGAAATGGTGCTCTCCCATCCCTTTCTCCCGTCTCACTCTAGTCTGGACACGTGCAAACAGAGGGCAGGACTCAAGCAACAGCTGGATGTGGAGAGGGAGAGCAGTGAAATGAAAAATAAAACTCAAGATAATTATGAAGAACAGGCACGTTGGAATAGTGTGTGTGTCAATGCTGTCTAAATGGTCACTGTTTACAACAGTGGAAATAGGTTGGTTTCTCACAGAAAAACACTTGCTTCTTTTTTTCCTCCCAAAACAACACACTCCCCCATCCACCAAAGGGGGAGGGGGACTGGGTGGAGAGAGAGAGGGGATGGGGTACAACCCTATACTGCTCTTCCCATTTATGAATGTATGCATGCGTGTGTAATGTAAGAAGTGTGTTTGAGTGTTTCCATGATCAGGTGTCACATGATTAATGTTGTGTGTGTGATGTGTGCGAGTGTGTGTGCGCAAGTGTGTGTGTGTGTGTCTAAGTACTCTGGGGCTGCCAGAAGAGATGGAGGTGTGTTTCATTCTTCCTTTCAGATGATTTCAAAAGTCTTCTTGAGCTCCATGATGAGCTGCCAGTCAGTTTTTGTCATCTCGTCCCTGAACCAGTTCTTCAGAGCGTCAATGGAGGCTCTCGTGATCTGAGGAACAGAGGAATTTTGACTAGGACTGCCATAGACCAGTATCCAAACCTCAGTAACACTTAACAGTAAAGTACAAGTCAAATACAGTCCTGTTTCAGATGGTATTTACCTGTTATAACACAATGTTGAAAACGATTAATTTCTGGTAATAAACTATTAACTTTCTTACTTCAAATAAATAAAAAAATCATAAATCTAACTAAATGACTAAGAGCCTGGGACCAAACGACACACAATACCTTATTTAAATAAAACTGTGAGTGACAAACAGTTATTTTGTAATGATAATTTCACCTCTCCTTCTCTGTGACCATACCTTACTGACGATGATGTCTGTGGCTTCAAAATGTCGTCCGAACATCTTCGGCGACTCTCCTGGGATGGGTTCGATCTTTATACAAATCTCTTGGCCCTTTTTGGCACTGTCCACAGTCTTGTGGTTTATCTCAATGCTGGTCACAATGCCAATGTCCACAAACTGGCGGGGAGAAGAAAGGAATGAACAGATTAATGTATTACCACCTCTCTCACTTCATACACAAGATGCTCCATTATGTATGTATGTATCAGGGTTTCCGTTAGAAAAAATTGCCGCCGGACATCGTGTCCGTGAAGATTTCGATTTACCGGACAAACGTGATATATTCCGGTCATCATATTAAAATATAATATAGCTGTTTGTCGCGGTGATTACTGTTGTTTAGCGGCCTATATATGCCATTTAATGTCTATTTCTCATCCGATACGATTAGATGCGAGCTATATAATATATAATAATATAACATGATTCGCATGCGCGCTATGCCATTATGTCCAGCGCTGAACGGGCGCCTCACTGGGAACTGAACAGACAGCATCGATCAATGAACGGACTCCACATTACGTTAACTGAAGTTTGTTAAATTGTTTGGGATTAATGTGAGTTTTCTATTTTCTCTTTCCAGTTTTACCCTCTTTTTTTTTTTTATCAATAAAACAACGTCATTTCTATAACCAGGGGGGTGTTCCATCAACGTCGCTGGAGGAAAATCTGGGCTTATTTCGTTAAGTCTCGCGAGACTCTTAAAAAGATCCAGGCATATCTTGATAGATCTCGCGAGACTTGTCAAAGTGGGCCTGGATTTTCCTTTGGCGACGTTGATGGAATACCCCCCAGGTCTCGCTGGTTGGGAAGGCATTTCGTTTAGCTGCCTGTCAAATCATACTTAATCGGACTCGGGAGTATGACAATGAGGAGAACATAACTGTTTATTGAGAAACAATTGATAGGCAGGCTGGGATACGTATATAAAGAAATACCACAATGTCTAGATGTATAACATTTTATTGAACAGTGCAAGCATGTAGGCTTCTGGCGTGACACGGCTAGCCTAATTTCCGTTCATATGCCTTTTATCAGATAAAATAAAATAGAATAAAACTCTTTGAAAATAAATAGGCTTTAAATTAACTTGCAATGCGTATAGGCTAATTTCCGTTCGATGTTACAGCCGGCCTATGCCTTTTCTCAGATAGATAGGGGATAGCCCTGTAAGCTCACACGGGTCTGTATGTCGTCCTGAAGACCGGCTGTTAGATCATATCGCTGAAGTTTGTCTCCATCTTAGTGTAAATGTTGTCCGTTTCGTTTGTTATCCTTGTTATTGTGCGATAAAGTTAAGGCGCTCCGCTTCGGGCCACCATTTTCAGCTGGGCACCAGACGCACACACACACTCGTGCACGCGCGGCGCTGCCCGAGAGAGAGGGACCCGCCCCCTTTGGTTAGCCTATAGGCTGGCTGGAGGGGGCGGGTCCTTCTCTCTCGGGCAGTGTTGTGTGTGTGTGGGTGTGTGTGTGTTTGGTGCTCGGCTGAAAATGGTGGCCCGAAGCCAATTTGAATACAATTCGCTACGAATTGTGTTCAAATTGTGCTTAGAGGGAATTATTTTCACCGGACATTATGTCCGACGAGTTTTCAATTTGTCGGACTTCAACAAATTTTACCGGACAAAGACCGGTAATTACCGGTTAACGGAAACCCTGGTATGTATGTATGTATGCAGTGTTTCCTCTATATGCATTTATTGGTGGCGGGCCGCCACGAAAGAATTTCCTCCGCCACTAATTGATTCAGACAGTCCACTTTGATTCAGGCTGCGCAGAAAGGCAGCGAGTTATTATGACCGGAGAACAGAAAAAAAGCAGATTGAAGCTAGATTTAGGCCGCTTCCAGACCAACATTTCGTTACGATTTAGGGGCAGTTATTTACAATATGTTACAATGTTGCAATTAACCTCGTCGTTTGTGTTCGCACTGCAATCGAGACTGAATCAGATAGCGAGGCAACGCGCTTTCAAAACAGTTTTGTGATTGGTCCGAATGTGTGTGTGTGTGTGTAATGCGCATGAGCATTATGTGTGTGTAATGAGCATGTTCCGCTGCAGCTGTAGGATATATTGGTATTTGATCACCTTGTAGGAGTGACGGCAATAACAGGACGATCTAGTCGTTTTGCCGGTAGAAAAACAATCATGTGCGCTTTATTCTCACTCTCTGCATGCGTACTGACAACAACATTCATTCATCTCCGTCCCACTTATATCCCGTCATATCACCCGCTAAGCAGCATGGGTGATGTAGTAAACATAAACATATAACAGTGCTTTATACAAGGCTGGAACGCCGTGAATTATGAATACTTTGCTCGCTAACGAGCGGTCACTACAACCTTCTATATAAAATCACCTGCTCGGCTTTAATGACTTAACCGCTATTTAAGAAATTATAATTGTTGCCACCCTGTAGTTTTTGGTGAAACTTCGTCTTTGTTTTGAGCGCCAGTGCGCGTTTTATGCGCGTGCACGCGGGAAATTTTTTTTGCGGATAGCCGCTCCGCCACTAATGTGAAAAATCCTGGAGGAAACACTGTGTATGTATGTATGAATGTGTGTATGTATGTAAAGATCATGACAGGCATACATGCCAACCAGCAAACACACAAACCCTTGCTGGGCATTGGGGCAGGTAGGCGGGTGTGTGCAGGCACACACACGCACACACACAGACTCACCCCCTTGCTGGGAACACACACTAGGGTACCCTGCCTGAGGACACCGGCATCCACATTAACTCCCATTACGATGGGATCTCTGGAGTTGAAGATGAACTGGGGCAGGATGCGCAGCTTGCAGGGGAACACAGCAACATTTCTATGGGGGAACAGTGAGATACACTGTCACAATAACAAATCACCCAGGCCTAAACCCCAACCCCAATGTTTACAGATAGTAAGGGGACCTGCTTCTAATGGGCTTGCACAGACACTACACTAACCATGTGGGTGTGTTACATGCAAGCAGGGCAAACCTCTTTAACATTCCATTCAATTGAACCATTTCATCCACACCTCTCGCGAGCATCAGCAAGCGACTAAGTGAAATAGAAACTGGCGTACAATCCTCTTATTCAACCTCTAAAACTCTGTCTATTAGTGCGTACTTGAACTCCTCCTGTTTGGCCTTCTTGTAGTCCTCTCTGTATTTGGTGAAGGCGTCAAACAGGTGGTAGATGATCTCAGCCCAGAAGATCCTCACGCCCAGGCTGTCGGCCATCTCCTGAGAGTCTCTCTCCACCTTCACGTCAAAGGCCAGGATGGTAGCGTACCTGCGGGACAGAGACAGGATCAGGTTTGAACAGTCAACCATGTTGTAGCAATAATATGTGTCACGTTCTAATGCTTTGGTCTGCGTGTCACATATGTGCTCTTTATTGTTATCTAGCATGATGACGTAGTGGACCTAGCGCCTGTAATGTCTACCTAGTTCATCTCCGTCAATTAAGTATATCTTAAGCCCTATTCGCACAGGACTAGTATTATGTGGTGACATCCGTAATTTGTAATAATTCCGGAGGTCGTCTGTGTTCTTTATCCCGTGCGAATCTGCCATGTCCGTAAAAGTGTCAGTAAAAATTCCACCGTAAATTACCCACCCTATTTCTCTGACTCTGGAGGTCCTGGGATATTAGTAGTCCAGCGTGAATCGGCATGTCAGTAATTTGGGGTGAGTTATTTTTCTGCTGTGAGTTGGAGAACTAACCATGCCTGCTGCGCTTGTTGTGCATGAAGCGGATGTTACAGAGCCATGACATCGTATCCGGGGGAATGTCCGTAAATTCCAGTAAAACGGACGTCCGGGGGGGGGGGATTTCAAAATTACGGAAGTCACCACATAATACTAGCCCCATGCGAATAGTGCTATAGACTGGTTTTCGATCTCCAGACGTCCCCTCGCATAGCAGAGCAAATGGGACATTATGGAGTCTAGCAAAGCAAGACTAGATTATAGAGAGATGGGAGGAGAGGGGGTGAAAAGGAGGTCAGGTGGAACTTGTCACTCACTGTACGTCATGTTCCAACATAGTGGACGCCTTCATCACGTCCTTCTTGTGGACAGGGCCGATGTTGATGCCAGCATACTGTAGAAGGAGCAGAGCACAACATGAAGCGTACTGCAGGCTAGCTCTGTAAAAACATGGTAGTAGTCTGATGTGGAGAACATGGTGATGCTGCGCATGTGCGCGTGAGTGTGTGTGTGTGTGTGTGTGTGTGTGTGTGTGTGTGTGTGTGTGTGTGTGTGTGAGAGAGCTAATTAGTGTATATCCATGTCCAAAACTTACAGGCACTTTGGAGGTGCGGAGGTACTCGAGCAGGGCTTCCAGGGAGCCGAGGGTGGAGGCCTGCACGTACACACCCTTCTCCTCACACTTAATGGAGTTCAATGTCTGTTTCAGCTCCCGCACCAACTCATCCTGCATGGAGGAAATAATACAGGGTAACTCAATTGTTACCTGGATAGGTTCAAACGACATCCCCCGACCGCAATGTCTCATTTGCAGAGAGGTGCTGGCTAATGACAGCATGAGACCCGCAAAACTTCGCCGCCATCTAGAAACTAAGCACAACAAGCTAACATCCAAACCACCAGAGTTTTTCTAAAGGAAACTCGAAGCGTTACTAGGAGAAACGCGGGTCATTCAACAATTCAGTCAAACTAATGTCAAGGCTACTGAGGCATCATATCGGGTGTCATTACGCATTGCCAAAGCAGGTAAGCCTAAGCACACTATTGGGGAAACCTTAGTGCTGCCAGCCAAGGAGATGTGTGCCATAATGATGGGAGAGACAGCAGCAGCTAAACTAGACCCTATCGCACTCAGATAGTATCAGCACCGTGGCTCCCGTATAATTGACGCCTACTGAAACATTTGATTTGAAACGATGGACTCCACGATGGTTGTCTTTTTTAGTTCAGTACAACGTTTTTGATAGCTGGCACAACACTGTTGAATTTACTGTCAGAGAAAAGTGATATTATGCCGTTGGATTGGTGATTACCGCTGTAGTTTGTATGTTAACTTGTGTTTAGTTAAAAGACATTTCCAAACACTTTGGGCCAGCCCTAAGTTTGACATGGGGGGGGGGGGGGGGGGGGGGGGCGTGTGTATGTCACAATTATTTTAGGGGAGGCTCACTGTCTTGGACTTTGAGAACCCCTGCTCTAGTTCATACAATTTGGGGGATTGAACTCAGTTCTGTGGGTCTTACCCGGAGCACAGGAATCTCATCGTCCTTGTGTGCCACCAGTAGGGGGAGCCCTGCCAGGGTCTTCTCCAGGTCCTTCCCCAGAATCTTCACCCCCTGGGAAGTACACACCTCCTTGTGCTTCTCATATTGGTTCTGCAGGACAGGATACATACAGAGGTATTGGTCACATCCATTAAAAGGGACACTTCACAGATTCTGTACCATACGAACTTGTGGGCATGTGAAAACAGCTTACAAATGTGTTCCGTAGATCAAAAGCTAGATATCGTTAGTTTTAGGATTTTACCCTTAGCAATGTATTTGGGGGTAAATGAGCTTACTCTTCCTGAATTAGCTACTGCCTGTTTTGTTTACATCCATAAGCACCTGTCTATCATGTCTATGCTTAAGTTGCTGGCTTGGAGGCGTAAAGCACTATGGATGTTGAAGAAAGTTCATTATTCAAACTATTACTTCTATTTTCTCGCATATTGCTAAATGTCATGGCTATTTAAACAAGAAAGACCACTAATGATTTGCTGTAGATGTGGTGACAATCAGTAAAATGTTCCTTTATGACTGAAATGCACACAATCACATCATTAACTCATGGGCAGCTTCATTCCAAACAGATGGTCCATTATTCACTGCCCTTCGTGGATCTGACAGGTTTGGATAGAAGAAAGTGATATGGTGGAAAGCATGTTACACCTATCCTATTCATCTCAGTCACATAAGTAAAAAAACAAAAAAGGTTTTCATAGCAAAAGTCAGAGAGTGTAGGGTGAGAAAAGAAAAAAAACAAATCCAGATATTGTTTCCAAACCTTGACTCTGAGCTCTTTGAGGGGCGGGGGCAGCAGCAGCCCCCTGATCTGGGTGACGATGGGCCCTTCTACCCCGGGGACGATGATGGTATCTCCCTCCCGGAGAACGCCGTTGATCAAGATCACGTCTATCGTGGTGCCCATCCCAGGCAGAGCCTTAACCTGAGGACACACAACACATTCACAGGTTAATGACAAAGTCATGTAATAGTATTGACAACATGACACCCCCACCCCAGAAATGACACAGTAAGGACAGTGTGTGGAAGGGTGTGCCAAATACAACAGCAACAAAAAAAACAAAAAAATGAGAAGTAGTTCCTTTTTATTTAAAGTATGCCAGAAAATTTAACTGGTCAGAATATTAAACTGTATCCTCCTCCTCCCTTCCCCCACGCCATCTCGGTAATCCTCAGACAGACAGTTCGTAAATACGCTCTGAGCGCCGGAGCACACCCAAGGTGCTGATTTAACTGATTTCTGTTGAAGTCAGAGTGCTCTGGGCGCAGAGCATATTTACGAACACACCCAGTTTGAATGAGGCCAGCAGACGTTGTACAGCTGCAGCAGTCTGTGTTTATCTCATCTCAAAGCATATACCTTCCAATTTATTGATCTTAGATTTTGTGTGTCAGTGACTATAATACACACATTTGTAATCACCTGTATCAATTCAATCTGTTATCATTATATCTATGCTAGTCTCCTCGCCTTACTTTCGCTAATATCCGTTCTTACCAACTGGCGCAGCATTTAAAACACAAGTACAGGGCACTTAGTGGCGTAGCACACGAATGTGCATACCATAAGGTTCCTTGTTCGATTCTGACCCTTGACATATCTTGCATGTCATCCCTCCTCTCACACATCCTTCCTGTCAATCTCTACCGTCTCTATCCCAATAAAAGCAGAAATGCCCCATCGATATACCATCCAGATATGAGAATAACTGACGACCCGTCTCTTCATCTTAACTGTCCTGCCTAAGACCTCTTCACCCCATCATCCCCTTCCTTCTCATCCCTCTTAATTATGACTGCTAATGGCCCCTGGCCCTAGCATAGATTACTTCTTCTTATGATGACTGATGGATAGATGATTCACTTAATTAGACAAATGTATTTGTTGTAAATAAATCTTTGGATAAAGGTGTCTACTAAAATGGCAAAAATGTTAATGTAAATGAGAATAAAGTCCTATAAATGGGTACGGACATGGATACGAATATGCCGCCTCGGGCAGACCCCTAACAGTGACGTCACTGGCAGTGTGAGGTGTCAGGGCCTCACCTCCATGACCTGAGCCCTCAGCTCTTCACAGTGGGCCAGCCTGCGGGCCAGCATGGTCTGGGTCAGCTCCACCAGCAGACCGATCAGATTGCCCATCCCGTCCCCAGAGTGGGCCGACGTGGGCACCAGGGACACAAAGGTGCGGGGGTCCTTGTTCTCGTGGAACAGTGCCGCATTCAGACCCTGCGAAAAGCACACCACAACAACTCACTTATAGGGCTGACACAGTAGGTGCAGCGCAAGAGTCAAGTGGTACCCTTTCCTCCATATAATCAACTATAAACTATAATACAAAAATGTGTATGATTATAATGGATGTTTATAATCCATATTTCAAGACCGTCACTCCACTCTTAAGACGTTGAATCTTATATCCATCATTAATAGAAGCTGTATTACAATTGGCCACTGACCTGTTCGGCGAACTCCAAAATGACAGCTTTAGTCCTCTCGTCAAACTCATCCTTGGTGTTCTTCTTCTGCTTCTTCAGCGTGGTGACCACATCCGTTTCCGGGCTCTTCTTCCAGTCATACAGACGGTCGATCTGAGAGGATAAGGGGGAGGCACAGGGTTGGACAAATAGAAATAGAATGCATAGACAGGATACAGTTTGAATCATACATGTGATTATTTTTTTTATTTTTTATGAGACTAATGAGAATTATTTTTTTCTCCAAAAACAAAAACCTGCTGACCAACCTTGTTGAGTGCTACAATAAAGGGACACTTCTTCTCCTTGAGGAGGTTGATGGACTCCAGCGTTTGAGGCTCCAGACCGTGCATGATGTCCACCACCAGGATGGCTATGTCACACAGAGAGCTGCCCCTGTTCCTCAGGTTACTGGAGGCAGACATAGAGGTGAGGTTATTCGATTAGATTCAACTTTGTCATTGCGTACAAGCCATGAGACAACAAAATGTATTTTGGCATCTAACCAGGGGGATATTCCATCAACGTTGCTAAAGGAAAATCCGAGTCTCGCTTAGTTTTGACAAAAGAGAGCTATCAAAAATAAGCCTGGATTTTCCTTTAGCAACGTTGATGGAATACCCCCCGAGATGGTGCAAATAGTGGCACAGCCACAACAAAAATGGTGGCGTGTGGACAACACGAAGCCCCATGTCTCACCAGAGGAGGGGTTATATAGATACATGTACAATCACGCGCACACACATACACACACGCACACACACGCACACACAGAGTGGGTTTACCTGAAAGACTCGTGGCCTGGAGTGTCAATGATGAGCATTCCTGGGATTTTAATGGTGTCTTTGTCCAACTGGGGAGGAAACATTGAACTCATTACAACAACCAGCTGTTCGTTCAAACAATGACAACACATTCACCCCACTGACAGTGTGTTGTTTGTGCACTGCTGAAACAAGCAACTGACACAAGCCCCTGTACATCCTTTGGAATTGACTGTGGTGTTCTGTGGCACAACACCACCCAACCCTAGTCTCTCTACACAGCTGCTGTGTTGACCGAAGATAAGAGAGTGTGAGAGTGCGGAAGTGTGAGACTACCACCATCCCTACCCCTCCTCAGTCAGTGTTTGTACATGTGTAAGCAGAGTTGACAGCCAGGTAAGAGTACTCACATTCTTCACCATCTTGGTCTGTTCTATGATGCAATCCAGAGGGACGTTGGTGGCTCCTATCTGCTGGGTGATGCCTCCCGCCTCTCCGTCCTGGACGTTGGTGTGTCTCAGCTAACATGCACACAAAGACAGAACGCACCGACGGGTCAGTCATAGCCATACTCTACCTCACACTGGTGGTCCTCTGTGGCTCAGTTGATAGAGCATGGCGTTAACAACACTTAAGTTGAGGGATCGATTCCCGCTGGGACCATATATACAGAAAATTGTATGCACTCACTGCAATGTACGTCACATTGGATAAAAGCATCAGCAAAATAGCATTTGTTATTATCAGCTAAATGGCATATATTATAATCAGCTAAATGGCATATATAAATTAATAGGCTCCAACATGTAGTTTACTTATTTAACGATCACATTGGTTTTGAAGTATCAAATCTAAAAGGTCCATAGATGGAAACATTAGAATCAGATGAGGCCCACAAACACACCTTGTCCAGGATCTTGGTCTTCCCTGTGTCTACGTGGCCCAGTACACACACGACAGGTGAGCGCAGTTTGTCTAGGTTTATGTTCCTGAGGTTCTCCTGTTTCCGTTTCTACAAGGGGAGAACGCAGGATGAGGATCAGATCAGAATAGTCTGTCATTGAAACAAATGCAAGTCAGAGTTGGTGTTGGTGATGTGAAGGACACAATGTGTGCGTTATATAAACTGTATGAGTGAGTAAGCATAAGTGAGAAAATACATCTGTGTGTTGATGCGTGTGTGTGTGTGTGTGTGTGTGTGTGTATATATATACCTCAATGCGGCTCTTTGCCTTGTCGTAGAGAATCTCCTCTTTGGTTCTCCCATCGTCTGAATCACTCCCACTACTGGAGTCGGAGCTCTCTCTCCCTCCTTTCTTCTTACTGGGCACGGGCTGTGTGAGCGGAGTCTCTTTTTTCTTCTCCTCTTCCTCCTCCTCCTCACTCTCATCCTCCTCTTCCTCATCGTCTTCCTCGTCCTCGTCCTCATCCTCCTCTTCCTCACTGCCGTCCCCCCCGGGTTGTGAGGAGGGTTTCGGCTGGGGCTGCTTTGGCGTCTCCTTCACCTCGATGTGAACCGTCTTCAACTCTGTGGGAGAAGACGTACGCGATGCCATTTCAAACACATATGACTTGATTGATTGTAGTGCCAGCAGATGTGCTGACTGAAATGTTTATTTGTGTCTAGGAGTGAGAACCTGGGTCAACGTCGCTAAAGGACAATCCAGGCTTATTTTGATAAATCCTGTGAGATTAGTCTCGCGAGACTTCCAGTATTCCAAACGTTTAATCTTGAACAGAATGATCCGGATTCTTTTTTGCAATCAGATCTATCTGCCGGATTTTGAGTAGTGTCACCCCAAAAAAGAATCAGCCAGCTCGATCTGATCCTGTGTAGCAAAAAAAGAATCCTCCAGATTCTGATCCAGATTAAACGTTTTGAAAATACTGGGCCCGGGAGTCTTAGGTAGGGGATCTACTCTGACTACTGACTGACGGTCACACTGTGCTAGAGTACCTTTCTCCTCATCACTGGCTATGGCCTCCCAGTCATCCACCGCAGCCTCTGGCTTCTGTTCACCCACTGGGCAGAGAAAGGAGAGGGGGGGAACACATGAAGTAACACATGAACTTAAACCCAGGTGTTTACAGACAGCGAAGGCATTTTGTGCTTTTGGACGACAGTTTTTAGTCTCTGAATTCTATGGTCTATTTTACCTGGCTCCGCTTTGGGCATTTCCACCTCCATCTCGACAGTGATTGGCTCGGGTGTCTCTGCTGTGGGTGACATCACCTCAGAAGTCTCTGAGTGGGAAAAGGAGGAGGGGAAGGAGGGATGAGGCACTAACAGAGGAATAGATACAGTATAGGGTCTTGTAGTTAAAACAGGTAAAGTGGATCTCAATAATGAGGGTTCCTGTCCTTGTCTCCTCTCCTTTAAGACAGAGCAGATATGACTAAAGAAAGAAACAACCACACTGTGACTATTTACACTTTGAAGAAGGGCTCTTAACCGAAACATCAGTGATTATTAAACACAAGTAAATAGATGAAAGGAGGGACACGACAGAGAGGGAAGCCACTGTTGCCTTAGCAACTCTGTAGCAGGCCTACCTTCTGTCTGTGCTGCTGTTGTAGGCTTCTTTTTCCTCTTGTCTCCATAGACAGGCTTCCTTTTTGACACTGAGTCTTTGGATGGCACTTCAATTCCTATTCCGGGAAAATTAGATGGAATTAGTTCATCTAATCTTAGATCTAATCTTCCCAATCATTTGTTTTTACCAATGTTGCAAATAGCCTCTGAAGTAAATGCTGGTACTTACATTTACATTTTTGGCATTTAGCAGACGCCTTTATCTAAAGTAAGTGAATCATCTATACCACATCAGTCATCATAAGAAAAATAACCCTATGCTAGGACCAGAGGCCATTGGTCACAATGCTAGAAGAAGGAAGAATTACTTTCTAATGACTAAACTAACTAAATGCTGGTACTCACCTTGAGCCTGCAGTAGTTTGAGGGTGGCCTCAGCCCTAGCCCTGGCTTCTTTCTGGGCCTTGGTCAACAGTTTGCCCTCCTTCTTCAGTCTCTCTTTCCTCTCCTTCTCCTTCAGTTTCTTCTTCTCCTTGCGCTCCAGTTCCAGGCGCTCCTGTGGGGTTCAGAGTTCAGGTTTGGGGGGGTCAGCATTGCTGCATTCACTTTGGCATATAGCTAATCACTCCCCCATATATGAACTAACGCGGGTTTAAAACAATATGGCTTGTGTGTAAGTATATTCAAAAGATTCCTCAAGCATCTGTATGACATTAAAACAGTGGGGTCCTTTGCTCTAACAATGTAACAATGAGGAACCAACTTAAGTTATTAAGTCAACTTCGAGATGTCAGTACGTGTTTGCATGCCCGTGTACGCCAGTCTGACTAACCTGCTCCAGCCTCTGAGCCTCCATCTCCTCCAGGCGTCGAATGTTCTCCTCTTCCTCCTTCTTGGCCTGCTCCTCCTCGTCCTTCATGCGCGCCAGAGCCTCCTGCATGGCCTTGACTGTGGCCTTGCTCGGCCCCTTCTTTTTCTCTTTCTCCTCCTTCTCCTTCTCCCCCTTCTTCTTTTTCTTGTCTTTCTTTTTCTTGTCTCCCTCTGCCTCTTCTGAAGCAACAAAAACAAACACCACCAAAGCTGTTTTCAGACTATGGGGCCGTACCAAGACATACTGTGCTGGCACAGTGGTCTCCCCTTTTTGCATAACCTTTTGAAGCAGTTTGGGTTATTAACAGCCTGCTCAGCTGGCCCTACAAGATAACTGGTGCCTGCCTGCTAATACCCATGCTGAGGGGCAGGCAACCGTGATGATGTCTCAACCCGCCCGTGTTCAGAGGGTGCAACCACACCTTTCCACATGCATAATCCTTTACTAGAGCTCCCGCCGTAACAGGGCTGTAATGAACGATGGAATGGGTCAAATGGAAGCAGGCTGTTCTAAACCGTGCCGTACTGAACGAGGTCCGGTACGGGATAGCACAGCTCGGGTCGGCCCCGTAATGTGTAATAGGCTCAACAGACATCATCTGATGGCCTGGGTCACAAAAGCCTAGTACCTTATTACTGTGGTTGAATGGATACCATGAGATAACATGGTTTTTCATTTCTACACTGGTAACTAATTTGAAACCATGATAGGACAATTTCTATTTAACTCGTTGTTTCATGTTATATCTGCAGCAAACGTGTACAACTTGTTGGCTCTAAGAGTAACTGTGTGCTGTGGACATATTCAGAGAGACTATTTGGATAGCTCACCCTCTCCTAGGACATCAGCTGCATCTTGCTCCTCTGCCATGGCTGCTTCTGCTGAGGGGGGGTCTTCTGGCTCAGTCTTCATTACAACCTCTTTCTTAGGTGCAGCCTCTTTCTTCGGTGCAGCCTCTGTACTTTTCTCTTTATCTTCCTCCTTTTCTTTCTCCTTTTCCTTCAGCTTCTTCTGTTTGGCCCTGTCCTCCTCTTTCTTCTTTCGATCCCTCTCCTTCTTCTCTGCCTTTTTCTGAGCCGCCGTTTTCATCTTGAAGGTTCCCTCCTCCTCTTCCTCCTCTTCACTGTCTGCTTTGGCCTTGTCTTTCAGCTTCTTCTGGGCTTTCTGTCCGGCCTGTGACTCATCATCGTCATCTGAATCCTCCTCTCCCCCTCCTCCTCCTCCACCACCACCACCACCGCCGCCGCCTTTCCTCGTCCCTCCATCCTGATCCTCATCATCATCCGAGGCCTCCCTCCGTCCGCCCTTCTTCCCTCCCTTGGGCTTCTGGCGGGTTCGCGAGTCCTCATCCTCTGAGTCCGAGCCAACAGCAGTAGGAGCATCATGGGCAAACGACACCGCCTTCTTGTCCTTCTGCCCACCGTTGGTTTCCAGGTCACCCGTACCCGAAACCTCCTCTTCATTACCCTCCTCTTCTTCTAGGCTAGCCTGCTTGCCTTTCCGCGTCTTCTTCTTCTCTGCCTTGGTCGGTGCAGGCTCAGCGATTTCTGGCACGTCTGCGGTGTCGGGTTTCTGTGGAGGCAATCAGATTGACATTAAGTAACTCGTAATTACTTCGCCATCTAGTTATCTAGTTTCCAAAAGGGGTCCAGAGAGATCCACAGAGTACACTCGACAAAAACATTAACATAAACAGATAAATGCAGAAGGGTATACAGCACCTTGGATGTTGCTCCTTGGGTTTCAATAGAAAGTTCCTCTAGCTCTTTCAGGATATCGTCTTCACTGTAAAAGTCCAAATACCAAGGATGAGGGAAACTGTTGTACCCATGTCAACAGGAAACTAAACTGGACATACATTGAGTTTATTTTACCACCATCATTCTACCCATGATATAGGCAGTTGATGAGGAGACAGAGTGTTACTTACTCAAAGTCATCTTTCTTTGCTGACGGCTTCTTTTTTTTTCCTTTGCCCTGTTGCTTGGAAGCTCCTGCCCCCTCAATTTCTGCTGCTAGGGCGTCAAGGTCAATGCCATCATCTTTGGCACTGAAACAAAACAATGAAAATCATACATGAACTTTATACAAATTAAAATATATACTATACTCCGACTTAATCAAAACAAGTAACTAACAAAACTAGTATGATTCTGAAAACTGGCATGGCATGTGTGCGCCATTGAAAACAGCCTTTAATCTAATCAGACAATTTTACAGAAATAGGCTTTCCACAAGTAAACAAGCTGACACCAGAAGGAACATATCGACCCCAGCTCTGAGAACCGTACATCTGACAACAGAACAAGTCATGAGGACCAGCTGCACACATGACACCAATACACATGTTCCAGACGCAATCCCTTCACTAGTCCTCCACTCTCATCTCCAGACAAAGATCCTGTAAACCTGACAAACACTGTGCGGAAATGTACAGACAAACAAACACATGTTGGAGTCTACCAATTATTTTAAGGACAACCGGATAAAATAAAATAAATCACAATTGTATTGACCATTCTAGACAGGCATCACCACAACCATAGCCAGTCCCTTAACACATAGGCTCACATTAACCAACCAGAAGCCCCTTACCTGAGGCAGCACATGCCATGGATCTTTGAGTTGCAGACACAAAAGCCTCTTCCTAGGTCCCAGCTCTATATAGATCTAGTGAGGCTTTCCTTGCATGCTTGTTGCATCAGCAGCTTAGGGACGCACCTCTCTGCTCAAGGCCCGGGGCTGGGCACTACCCCAGTTAATACACACAAATCTGCTGGCTTCAGCACATTTTAATGGGTCATAAGGAAACCTCCAGGAAGCAGCTGATTTCAGCCAGGAAGTAGATTCTCACTACCGTACCATGATTCTCATACCTTCTCATTTCGAACGACAACCTTGGGGAATGGTTGTGGTGGAAAGGAGTTGAACCGAGGTGACTTGACTTGACTCGAGTCATGAAGTCTACTGGAAGGTGGAGACGATTAGGTAGCATGGGCGGCCATGACGGTTATGGAGGGAGGTTATTCATAGCCCTGGTTCCCTCATGACCTCAAGGCAGTGGGGTTGATGGAGCACGCAGCTGATCAGGGTGAAGTGGGGAGAGATCACCGTCACAGCAGGTCAGTCAGGAGCCTCGATCCCACAGTAATCAAATTAACCTGCTGCCTCCAGCACAGAGCGCACACACTTCGTGGTCCTCTGTGGCTCAGTTGGTAGAGAATGGCACTAACAACATTTAGGTTGTGGGTTCGATTCCTGCTGGGACCATACTGAAAAAATGTGCGTCACTTTGGATAAAAGTGTCAGCTATTACTTCACTCACTTAGGCCTACCTCTATCTGTCAAGGATCATTCCCAGAGAGAAACACAGAAACACTGCCTTGATCTGACTGACACTGCCCGTGCTAAAATCAGCAGTTCTGCAGGTGTCTCAGGTTTAAAATAACAGACTTTATATATAACTGTGTTATGTTTCTATACAAATTAATCCTAATCAGTGTTGGTAATACATACAAAATGGCTGTAAGATGTTAAATAATGCCGCCAAAATTATAGTGGCAAAAAATGCCCCAAAAGTCATTTATTTCAGTAGTAAGACAGCTCTAGATCGGCAGCTTTTGAAAAACAAGCAAGGAGCAACTTTTTTGCTTATCACAATTTCTCAAGACAGCAGACTACAGGATTGCCTGAGTGTGACCCTAACATTTCTGATTGACAGTTCATGTCGTGAGCCTTTCATTCCTACGTTTTTGGTGAGTTACTTCGGAGCTAGCAACTCAACAGGTTTTTCTAGCTTGCAAAATACATACTTTTCTTAACTTTGTATTCTGAACAGTCTTGCTGCATTTTACCACAACATCTAATGCCAGTTTCATCTAGGCACGTCTTGGCTGTTATCTGTAGGCTACGTGCTGGGAGCTGACGTTGTGTGTACTGCTAGTGCTGGCTACAATGGCAGGGATGTAAAATATAAACAAATACATAATAGATTCATTTTCTTGGGTTTTACTACCAATAGCACACATCCTATGTGAATAGAACATGAGCAGGTTGTGGTGATGTATGGAAAACCTCTTAAATCACAACAATCGAAAACAGATTTGTGGGAGTAGCACAGAAACCTAATTGTTGTTGCTTGGTGTTTTGTTTTCATTCAGTTTTTTAAGAAAACACCCCAGATTTTTACAAAATGCTGCAAGAAATTAGTCAACTGGGGGAAATTTGCCCCCTAGAAAGATTGCTTTATCTTCTACACTGATCCTATTGCATCTCACATCCACTCAGGAGCAGAGAGGAAGTAAGGCAGAGAGGAGTTTACAGTGGAGTCTGATGACACACAGCCCCCAGTATTCTGTCCCAAAGAACAAAGTCCATAGGGAGGGAGGCTTAATACGGGCGCATCTCAGGTGCAGCAGCTTCGCCTCATCTCACTTCATACACCTGCATGACATTCATAGCTGAGCCTTTCCTGACAACAACAGAACATCCAATTTACAGAGCAGAAAATAATGTATAGACGTTTTCACAAAAGCCCTCAAAATGTGTGACACACATTTCTTTACATTACTCACACAGTTGATGATGCAATAAAATGCCATTTCCAAGTTTCTATTTAGGATTAGTCAACCTAGCATAGAAATCTAACAAAACATCATGACACTGTAACGACACAATAAACGTTCTTCTTCTATCTGGGGGTATCAGTCACAAGTGACCCTGTTGACTCGCATTGGACAAAGCTAGTGGATACTCAAGCTATACAGGCGTGAGGTGACAGTAGGGACAATGAAGGCCCTTTCTGACAGCACAATGAAAAAGGATGATGTTGCAGGCCAGGCATAGCCATGCAGAGTGGAGGTCCCCCAATCATGCTGCAACAAGACTGACAGCAACAACGTCCTCCCAATAGTAGCCCTGAACATGCCCTAGCCTAGAGACAATTGCATATGAAGGATATGCAACCACCTCTCCATGGTGCTTCCACAAAATCACCAAGTGCTCTCAGTGAATATGCATTTCCATGGATGCAGCTTCTGGATAATATTTATTTTAAAATGTTATCTATAAGCATCTAAAAGTTGGTCATTAACGTCCAGGTGGTGCTAGAGGCTCAGAAAAGGCCAGGCTTAATTGACACTATATCAGGTTTTGTACAGAGCGAATAATTATGCAAGTGTGACAATATTCATGCTTACTCACTTTCAAAATTGAACAGTATTAGCTAGTATTTTTTAGGGGTTATTTTACCTACTGGACTAAGATCAGATGGCTGCAAGGCCTAGAATACATGCAATTTTCTCAGGGCATGTTTAGGGCTATCGCAACAATATTACCAGCCATTCAGATGTTGACAGAAGTAGATGCTATGTTCCTCTCCGCCTGTAGCTAGCTGTCATTAGCTAGACAGCACGCTAACATAGAATGAACTTCAGTAGCTAGCTAGTGACTTATAAACTAGCTATGCGTTGTCAGTAGAAATCTAGCAGAAGACTGGAGTAAATGAAAATGTGCCATCTGTGGCTAAAAGCGAGAATAATACTTTGTGTCACTACACCTATGGTATCTATGTTTTTGCCATACATTAGCTAAATGACAACTATTCACACAAACTAGCCTGCGCTATCAGGATAGCTTATCAGCCAGCTCGCCTTGAGACGGAGGCCTAGCAGGAGCAATCTGCCGCCACATGAAACTCATGTGGCTATCATCATCAATGGCAATGCTAATGCGCTATGGCTAGCTTGTAATGCTAGCTAAAAAACCTCTCTCATTCTACTTCTGCGCTTCTTGCCCCAAATCCCAAGTACGTTTTACAAATCATATGACACACAGACTCAATAATAATTCACCTGTCTTCGCCCGACTTTTTCTGTTTCTTCCCCATTATCCTTGTTATGTTATCTATCTATCCAGCCTCGTTGCGCGCTGATGCAGCTCGGCTCAGCACATAATGGTTCAGATTGCTCAGGGCTCACAGGGGAAATTGCGCAAGCGCTCTTTAAAAGAGATGTTCAGGAGCTTCATATTGCGTTGGCATTGAATGGATTTCTTGTTATACCAGAAAATATATTCTTTATCTGTTTTAGAACATTAACTTTCTGACATAACAATATATGACAACAGTTTTATTTTTGATTTGGAAATAGGAAAACCCAGATACTAACGTGCTACATTTTTTTGACGGACAAATGTATCATGGGAGCAATCTGACAATGTGGGATACACTGCGCAAGATTTGTGCAGGTAGAATCTACAGTTACTTTTCCAAGGAAGAAGTTTTCAAAGGCACCTAGTCCCAATTTGTTTCCGATGTTGTAATGATCCCATGTGTTTGGATATATATACACATTTCATATAATAATTGTAATCTTAGTTTTCTTATGTGTCAGATGAGATCCAGTGATAGTAACATAATATAACTATCTTACATTATAGCAACTTGAAAATCCTAAAGAAAAGACAAAATGCGTTTATGTTCTAAAGAGTATTGCCACTTCAAATAAATCTGTGTATATACTATATAACATGTATTTAACCTTTATGTATCCACGTTATTCTTGTTATTCTGTTTCTTCAAGTGAGCGTGTCTAATAACCTAATAAACATTTTGACCACAGTTGATAACGAACGAAGGACATGTTATGATATTTATTTGTAATCAAAAGTTGTGAAAAACATCAAGTGTCACATCACAGTGCTTTATTCACATGATCGAGACAACCCTCTGGCACAGATCTTGAATCTTTGTCTCGAATTCTCCACTCTGTGGGGTTGTCCTTAGCCACGCCGATGCCAGCACCGCCGTCTCGTGGGGACAGAACCTCCCACCGGTCAGAAGCGCGCAGAACTCTCGACACACTTCGAGTGGCAGCCAGTCAGAAGGGACCTCGATGTGGCACGATTCTATAACGCCGTTCTTGACGTCTATGTTTAGAGCTGCGTTTATGTTATACGACTTGTCACGCAACTCTAAAGATGTACAGATGCTGAACTTGGGGGTCTTCCCCAGCGTCCACTCCCAAGTCTGCAGTTCACGGGTCATTCCGTGGATACCAGGCAAGGATACCTCGTTACTCGGGTCCAAAAGCGTCACAGGACTGCTGAAACCAAACTCTGTGTTGTACTGGGATGCCACGGCTTCCATGATGGTGTCACAGTCCAACGTCGGGTCCTCATCCGTGAGATTCTTCACAGGCGATGGGACGCTTGGGGTCGCATTGCTCTTGATTCCTTGGCAGGTCGGTTTCAGTACCGCGGACAGCAATGTCCTGTCGGCCGAACACAGCAGAGTACAGTGGTGGTACGCAACGGTCCTTCCCAGCCTGGCAGCTGTCCCGGAGATCTTGTGGTGCCCATTGAGCAAGATGTCAAACCTCTCTGTTGCATGTACATCTAGGTCTGGCCTGAGTCCTTTCAATGCGCTAGTGACAACGCGTAGATTCCTCTGACGGTCATACTTCTTCCTGGATGTGAAAAAAGTCAAATTGACATTTCCCAAATCGTGAAAGACAGTTCCGCCGCCACTGCGTCGTCTGGCCAGCGGTATCCCTGCCTGTCTCGTGAGCTGAAGGCTGCACTCCTGCCACGGGTTCTGGTGCCTACCGATCACCACCGCCGGGGCGTTCCTCCATAGCAAGAGTATGCTCCGATGTTGAAGGTCAACGTGATCGTGTATCCAATCCTCCAATGCTAAGTTTTCGTAAATATTTGTCGACAATGACTTGAGAATAACATCCGATCTACCAGCCTCATTAATGACAGATGACAAAGTGCTCTTGACTCGAGCCCATCGTAAACAGGCATTGGTTTGTGCACGCAAATGATGCGAAAATGTCCTTACAATCATTGTTGTTTCAACTCTTCTGGGTATGCCTTTACAGAGCAATGGTTTTTGCTACAGAAACACACACACACACACACACCAAAAAAAACTGAAAATAATACATAACAACTTTTTGACCCACACGCGTGTTGTGTTCTGTTCCGCTGTCGTTCAATTTCTTCCTCTCGTGACATTTTCGTTTTGGTGATATATTTGATGACACATGCTGAGATACCGCCACCCACTGGGCTGGAGAAAGTAGCAATGGTTTGTTCGCAGAGATTTCGAGGCTACATGGTCTCAGCATCACCCATCAAGACCATCAATAATACTGCTTGGAATGAGTTATTTTATGGATTACTTTCAGCATTGGAACCACACTCCAAAGTCACAGAGTTGCCCTCAGGCACACTCACCACCACTGGAGAGTTCCCGCTGCTACTGAGGCAGATGTTAGAGAGGTAGTGGTAAAAAGGAGTAGTTTTGAAGCCTTTTTGAAGCCTATTTCATAGGCATTAAATGTCCTTCTTAAAATAGATATAAACATAGATATAAAATAGATTTCATTTTCTATAAACATTATAAGCACGTGTTACTGCCTGTGTAGTGAGGTACGCAACGTTGTCAAGGAAACGGACGCAAACGTAAATTGCTCATTGGCTTTCCATGTAGTGACGTCTGGAATTCCGAACGAATGCTAAGATGTGATTCGTCAGAATGTTTATCCCAGAGGGAAAGCGGTTTAGGAGACACTGATTTGGATCCCTTAATCACAGTTTTGCCAGCAAACTAGCTATTTTATCCATACAAGTAAGTCAAAGATCTCTGTTAATCATGATTTGTTTTTGTTACACCTGGTGAACTTATATTAGCGAGTTACTTTGCAATCGACAAAAGCAGATTGTTGCTGTTTAGCTAGCTTACTAGCTACCTAGTTGCTTTGATTTTGGATTATTTACTCTTTGCAAACTACCGTTTGTAATGCAATATAATCACCCTGTTTCCAAATAAGAAACTTGAACTAAAATATATTATTTACCAAGGTCAAATCTGTGCTAAGAATCTAACTAGGGTCTTGGTTGCCATGACACCGTATACTGTTGAGAACAGAGTGCCATAAATCAGTCCACCAACTGTGTTGCTCCTGCCACCACCAGGGGCTTTGCTACCATGTATTTCCCCACAGTTCATTGCGTCTTTGGCTTCTTTGATAATTGGTCCCATTCCATTTAAACACCGTCCTGTCCCTCTTTGTGTCAGAATTCTCTGAGTGGTGCCGCCGCTGGCTTGCAGTAGAGAGGAGAGGGGGAAGGAGAAGGAGAAGGAGCAGGTGGAGGAGGGAATTCACTCAGCTGAAGAAGGGCACTGTGCTGGAGACAACAGAAAACCCAACACCGCAGGCTGAGGTGGGCTGAGGAGCTGAGATGAGACCATATAGTACCAGAAACTGGATGTGATTATGTGTATAGGTAGAAGATATGTGAATTTAGACTCACCTGACTTAATAAATGCTGTGTATATACAACTATTCACATATAATATGCCACCCTAATTCTAATGTAATTGTTCTCTTCCAGGACCTGGACAGAGATAGGCTGCAGTGGAAAACGTTGGTCTCGTGAGAGGAGAGGGGCCACTACCGACAGGGAGCAGAGAGGAGGATGCTGAAGGGCAGGCGCTCGTCTAGCCCCTGCCGTGGGCCCCCCCAGAGCCGCAGCCCCACCCGCCAGCCCCCGGTCAAGGTAAGGACAGACCAGTTGAAGAGAAATACTTAACATTCCTGTTCCACCATAAGGCTGTTAGTACACAGTCTACAGAGATAGTTTTTTAAAATGTATTAATTTAGTTATTGTTAACATTGACCAATAGCTATGTTCCCTGATTTTCTGTTATGTATGATATCCATCTTCTTTTGAAATCTGACATAACTCATGACAGAAATGGTTAAGTAAGCTAGCTGGCTAGCTGGCTAGCTACATGACTTACTCCTGTGCTGGGCAGGGAGGCAGCTATGACTCTGAACTGATGCGAGTCCTGAGAGAGCGGGACCAGATGCAGAGCATGCTGGATAAGTATGAGCGCCACCTGTCTGAGATCCAGGCCAATGTGAAGGTGCTGACCGCCGACAGAGACAAGACCAGCATGCACTACCAGCAGGTCAGTGACACTGTTGAAGGGATAGTTCAGCCCAAAGTCGGTCTGTCAGATGTTCTGACCTCAGTCCTAAATGAATGGCAAAGATTGACACAATCTAATAGAATGGTCTTAGTTGGTGCCTATATTCCCCATTCATTTGGAATTCAGGTCTGCAAATGTCTACTTATGCATGTAGAGGGATGTACACAATGGATGGCTTGGAGTTTTAGGAACTGAAACAAACTGATTATGCTGTGATCTATCCCCCCCATTCATCCACTCCTCAGGCCCAGGAGGAGATAGCATCTCTGCGTCGGGAAGTGATGAGGTCAAAGTCATCACGGGCGGGGAAGGGCAGTGTGACAGCTCATAGCATCCTGAAGCGTGTGGAGGCAGAGAGGGATGAGGCCGTGCTCGATTTCCATCGTATGAGCACAGAGAGGGACAGCCTGAGGGAGAGACTCAAGGTCAGCAACACTGTGTGTATACTACACATTACCTTCCCGTCCTAGAAATGCTAGCAGTAACCGGGAATTAAGAACAATTAGGTGTAAAAGTTTGTGACAAAAACCATTGTTCGTGACAAAGCAACCGGATATCAGTCATTTTCAATAAGAAGCGACTTGTGGAGACACGGCACAACACCGGTCCGCGGCAACATGACACTAGCGACAACAAAATTGGGGAATTAAAAAAAATATATTTTCTATTTTGGGTGACAGAACAGAGCGACAACTCTGTCGGAAACAGTTGTTAACCAATAGGAACGCTACATATGGTACCGACATGCTGTGTAGACAGACACACCAACAAGAGACAAGCATCCCATGACAAAGTAGACAAATGTCAAATAGGCAATGTGTGCACATCTGTGTGGTACTATGTTACTTGGTATCAGTTGATATTCTTAAAAATGATGAAGCAAAATTCTTTCGCTTTCTTCTTCTTGGTGGATAGGCTTTTTATTACAATGAATCCCCAAGTAACCAGGGATTATCGATTCGGTTATGATTCTATAATTACACCACACTGTTGACAGTGCTGTTGTCTCAGATCTCCCAGGAGATGGCCATCAGTGAGCGGGCCCATCTGGAGCAGAGAGTGGAGGACCTGCAGACAGCCATTCTCACGGTGAGTCACCACAGCCTGGGTACCAGAACACTGCACATCACCAACACATCGCATACACACACAGTGTGAACTTTAAGCCTGAATTGATTGTTACTACCTTCATGGAAGTGGTAGAGCAGAGGATTTGAAATAGAGGCACTGCAGGTATTGTGAGCGACATGGACGAAAATGTTTCTGCATGTCTACATGAGGCAGTCACATGTGGTTGTGCTGCCCTCTGGTGGTGATTGACCGTACTCCTCTGTGCGGCCTTTAGCTGGAGCAGGAGCGGGGGGACCAGAAGAACAGGCTGGCCTTGATGAGGGAGTCTATGATGGGGCTGGAGGAGGAGGTGCACACCATGGGCCACAAGCTGTCAGAAGCGGAAGAGGAGTTCAGCAGGACCAGGAACGAGTGTGGCATACTCAGGTCAGATATGAACCAGCAGCATTCCAGTCCATTTTTATCCTCTTTTTCCAACAATCCCATATCCACTACCCTTTCACTCTGACAAACATTTTGTGCTGAGGTAAATGTGTGTGCATGTGTATGCGTGCATGTGTTTGTGGGTGCTACCTCAGACTGTCAAACACACAGACGGAGAACGCCCTGAGTGACAGTCAGCGCAGGCTGACCTCCAGGATCGGAGAGCTGCAAAACTGCCAGCAGAAGAACAAACAGCTGGATGAGAAGAATGGTGAGAATACACCAAAGAATACACCAACCAGGCCTATACAGTATGTTAGCATCCGGGCCATGTGTGTGTGTGTGTGTGTGTGTGTGTGTGTGTGTGTGTGTGTGTGTGTGTGTGTGTGTGTGTGTGCGCGCGCGCACGTGTGTGTGTGTGCGTGTGTGTGTGTGTGTGTGTTTGAGAGAAGTGAGCATTAACATCTGTATTCTGCTGTTGTCTATCAGACTCCCTGCTGAGGCAGGTGTGTGGTCTACGAGAGGAGGTGAACAGTCTGCAGTCCACCATCGCAGAGCTGGACATGAGGAGAGACTCCCTCCAGGACCAGTTGGAGAAGAAGAGTGACCTACTGGACAACGCACACAGCCAGCTAGACGACAAAGTAACTTAAAACAACAGCAGCAGCACACACAACCAGCTAGACATATATACAATGCACTATATACTGTAGATATAGAATCTATCAAGAACTATCAAGATGGCAAAATATATGAGGACCACCACTAGAACAATCTTGGGAGTTTAAAACAGTCAAAGCAGAGGCAAAGTGAGGACTGTAGAGATAGGAGACTGTAGAGAGTATATATTTGTATATATTGTATATATTTGTATGTGTATTTACTTATAGTCTTATAGTCTTTAGTAATTCTTATAATATTTAGTTATTTTGTTAAAACACTTTGAGCTGCAATGTTTGCAGGAAAAGTGCTATACAAATAAAGGTTATTATTATTATTATTATTATTATTATTATTATTATTATTATTATTATTATAGAGACAAAACCATGCAACTGTATACAAACTCTGACCCATTTGTTCAGTGTGAGTACATGATGATCTCTTTGTTTACTTTACATGTTGTTGTTGTTGTTGTTGTTGTTGTTGTTGTTGTTGTGTTCAGGAGAGAATCCTCAGCAGTCTCCGGCTCAGGGTGGAGGAGTTAGACACATCTGCAGAGTAAGTGTTCTGGTTTTGTTGTCATTGGTTCAGAGGAAGATAAGACAACCAAGAAGAAAGCTGCTTTAGACTATTGAGATGTGTGTTACCGACGGGACCTCTGACCCCCGCCTCCCTTTTACCTCAGGTGTCTGAGGGAGATGTTGAGTGGCCGTGAGTGTGAGCTGGAGGCGGTGAGGAGGAGGCTGGGAGACGCGGGGGAGGAGCTGGGGGCCGCTACCAAGGTGAAGGAGGCCACCCTGAGAGAGAGTGCGCTGCTCCGAGAGGAACTGGACAAGGCCAGACTCGACAACCAGGTCACTCACACACGCACACACACACACACACACACACACACACACACACACACACACACACACTCTAGTAAAGACTACCATCACAAAAGCATGATACAAAATCATTTTTACTCTCCTACCTGTGCAGCGGGATGTGGACATGACCAATGTTTGGATATGTTCAGTATGGAAATGCATGGATATAGAGATAACCTTTTAGTTGGTACAAATGGCTCAGCTGGTTGGAGCATGGGGCTGGGAATGCGTCTTGGCTACAACTTATGCCTTACGTGTCCGCAATTTCTTTGCACGGATTTCCATTTTTTTCCGTGTGGATGTCGCAGGAGTTATAAATGCAAACCCCTATGCGGATTTAAATCCGCGTCCGCTATGAAAAGCTGCAGGGATGTCAATGGGGAAGGTCTATGTACATCAATCATTAGGCTTATTTCCTTTGTATCTCTCTGACTGATCTATTTGAGTGGTTATGGTTTGCGCTCCCCAGGCCCTGCAGCTCAAAGCCGAAGCCTTAGCACTGGAAGTGCAGGACCTAAAGAGGAATGTGCAGGACTATGTAGCTGATATCTCGCGCATTGAGAACCTGCTCTCCACTAAGGTACCAACGGCATTATTACATGGCTCTCACCCAGTGTCTTTGAGTTCCAGAACACTCTTGTTGGGGGGGGAGGGGGGGGGTTTGCTCAGTTTCAGATGTTATTGGCAGCATGTCTGTGTGTAGGATTGGAGAAATCGATTTTTGTCTCTGATATTTTGTGTGTGTGTGTGTGTGTGTGTGTGTGTGTGTGACCACCAGGAGCGGGAGTGCAGGGAGCTGCTGGAGGGCCGGCGGCGCGCGTCTGCCCAGGCCGAGAGCTGGGAGGGGCAGGCGCGGCAGGCGGAGGAGAGCGTGAGTGAGATGAAACTGGAGGTCATGAGTTCAGACATGGAGAGCCGAAGACTGAGGGAAAAGGTGGAGGCGCTGGAGGCTAGCCTGCAGGAGGTCAGTCCTCGGCTAGCATCATTCTTTTAGATGCACACACGTGTCACTGGATGTCACTAATGCTTGAAAATCCCAAAACAGTAGTCAGAAGAGTCTTTAACGGCCAAGCTCCACCTGCTGCGTTGCGTCAACTCGCCATCGGCGTTGCGTCAACTTCCCGTTGTCCAAGCTCCACCTGCTGCGTTGCGTCAACGTTGCGTCAACGTCAACGTTCTACTCTAGCTCCACTGGCTAGCTCGTACTTGGAGCTGTCCGTGGTACCACGTGGTACAATTGGTCTCATTGTGACGTCTGCGTCCACCGTCAAAAATCAAACTTTTTGGAATGTCTACTTTGGACGCAGCCATCGGATGCAACGCTGACGCAACGCAACGCTGACGCAACGCAGCAGGTGGAGCACCTTTCATTGATTACAATGCATTTGATCCCAATTTCGGACGCAACGCACATTAGACGCAACGCTGACGCAACGCTCGATGGCCATGGTGGAGCTTGGCCGTAAGACAGGTCTTGGGAAACTCTTGAGAATTAGATTTTTTTTCAATGAAAGGAAATTATTTTTTGTGATATATGTATATCACAAACATACTCCCCATATATATGTATATGTATATATATATATATCATTGTTATTATTATTATTATTAATTTATTTTTTATTTCACTCAGGTACACAAAACAAACAGCAAACAAAGGAAATTCTGATTTTAGAATATCAAGAAAACACAATTTTGATCATTATTATAGACCCGTATCTGTTTGTACCCCTTATCTGTAGGCAGTAGGCACACTTACTCTTCATCCCTAAAAGCTTGTGTACATATAGTACTGTAGGCCTGTTATTAGCTCTTTTGTATTCTCAACTCTCTATGAGTAGTAACACTTTCCTAAAGATGCATGTCTTATAGTGTCCTTACAATGCATCACATAATAATATTATGTGTACAAAGATCAACTTAGGAGAAAATGACTGCTAATGGCTGAATGGATATTGTGGCATTCTAATGCATCATTTTCATGAGCCCATGTGGTGGTGTACGTCCCAGGCCTTGTCTTCAGAGCGGAGCTGCACCAGCCAGCTGTCCCAGGCCAACCGGAGTCTGCTGCACACAGAGGAGGAGCTGAGACAGACCCAGAGCCAGCGCACCTCCGCCCAGACAGACCTGGAGAACACCAGGGGGCTTTGTGTCAAACTGGACGCCAGCAAAGAGGCCGTGAGTCCTGCCTGTCTCTGTGTGATATGGAACCCTACTGCTACTAAGGCTAAGTTTACACCGCAAGCGTCAACCTCAGCAGCACAGGTGCGTGGCGGAACTGCTGCGGCTCTCACTGTTGCGGCTTCCCTACTTGCTGCAGCTCTAACTGCAGAGCTGGTACTCCCAGCCCAATCTTTGTGCATTGTGTTTTGCCTTTGCTTGAGACACGTGACTCACACGGGCTGTATGGCTGCTCTAACCCGTTAACATGGGCGCCGAAATTGAAACACACACGTGCTGCTGAGGTTGACGCTTGGTCTTATAAACCGGCCCTAGGTTGTATGCCTGTTCAATGTATGTATGCAATGGACTGTGCAACTGTCCACACAGGCCTGTATGTTGTATGTGTGTGTGTGTGATGTTAGGTACAAAGGGAGCTGGAGGCGTACCGGTCCGAGGTGGACCTGTTACGTAAGCAGCTGGCCAGCGAGCGCCTGAGCATGAAGAGCCTGGAGGCCATGCTGGTGTCCACCAGAGAGAAGGAGCTGCACAGACAGCTCAGCTCCCAGGAGAGACACACGGAGATCCAGCTGCTCACGGACAAACTCACCGTGGCAGACAGCAAGGCGTTAGTAGTACATCCTCCTGTTATAGACTTATCCTGAGGATAGGGATGGTACTTGTGTCGTCCCTAATAATTTGATTCTCGTAAAATGCCACTGCCTCTGCACATTGATAGTTAAGCTGCTTTCACGTTACACAATATTCACCATGAATTCCGTGATCAGGATGCTGTGAGAACTTCCTAGTTAGTTTGGGACATATCGGTTAAAGAAAATGTTATCGGTGACCGCTTGATCAATGTCAGTGGCTCAGTGACCTCGGTGTTCAATATCAGAACATATTTGATCTTTTTGTGACCAATGCTCTATCATACCTTAATAAAATTGTCTAGTGTGTAGGCAGCTTTGGCTGTGACAGTCCTCTCGGTTATAACCTGTACTATCCGCATAATCTAATCTCTCTCCCTCAGGAGTTCTCAGAGTAGGGAGGTGGCTCAGTTTAGGACTCAGTCGGCACAGCTGGAAGCTGACCTTGAGATGACCAAGAGACAGCTCTCCACTGAGCGCTTTGAAAGGTCTGTGTGTCTCTCTGTGTCCATCTGACTGTCTCTCTTACTCCCTCTATGTCTGTCTCTCTATGCTTGTGTATGTGTGTGGGGAGCATGCGGCGTCTGGCCTGTAGAGGGAGCTACAGGACTGTGGTGGAGAGTGGATGCTGGGATGATTGACAACCGGCTGGTGTCAATCATGTCATCCATCATCTACTCTCCACAACAGTCCTGTAGCTCCCTTTACAGGCCAGAAGCTGCATGCTCCCCACAGGCCAGACGCCACAGGCTCACCACATTGTGATATCTCTCTCGCTCTCTCTCAGGGAGAGGGCAGTGCAGGAGTTGCGTCGCCAGGGCCTGTCCACCTCCTCCCCCTCTGGCCTGTGGCCCTTGTCTCCTGTCCCCCGCCGCTCCCTCAGCCCCCGGCCCTCCTGGTCCCCTGAGCGCTCCTACCACAGCGCCCCTGAACATCTGACCTCAGGGCGCTCTCCAGAGAGGTGGGGACCTCTCCACACACACCTTACTACATGACAAACATGAAATCACCACATGAAACACACGTACACACATGTACACACACACACACAATCGTGCACAATCGCACAAACACACTACGATACACACCTCACCCTGTCTCTCTAGGTCATGGTATCATTCATAATGCCGTTATAGTCATCATGCGTCATCATACGTATATTTATTTGTGAGTTTCAGGAACCTTTATGACTGACCACATCTCCCTAAGGAGCAACGACAACCCAAGACAACCCAAGACAACCCCAACCGTACTCAAAGCCTGGGTTTGACATGGGAGTGAGGTCCTCAGGTTCAACAGAACAACTCTGTGTTGGTCAGATATTTCCAAGAGAAAATTGTGTTTGATTTAATAGGTGTTATGTCAAATATATATGTTGGAGAATCAAATAAATGTCATATAAAATATATAGCCTATGGCATTTTTCACCAAATAACCGATATCATTGATTTTGTAAACTGAGTATCCATGTTTTATGAAGAACACCTTTTTTGTATTTCATTAAATCACAATAAAAATAAATGTTGTTCTTTCATTATTTCTTCAGCAAATGTTCTGCGAGTGTGTGTTTATGAGTGTGCTTTTCTGTTCATTCTGGTATAGCCTACTATTATTGTATTTTCCTAATGAAAATGGTTAATGAGTTTCATTGTGAACACATTACCCCCCCCCCCCCCCCCCAGTGGAGGATGGGAATCCAACTCCAGCCTTCCTGTACTGTTCTCTACATTTACTTTACAATGTCACCTCTTTTACAACTCCTATGCCAAAAAGAATAAAGATAATGGAGTTCCATTGTCCTTTAAAAAACTAAACAATAGAATATCAACACAAAATCTCTCCTAAATTAGCCTCCTATCCAAATACATATTTGTAAAATCATCAAGGACAGTAGTTGCCACTGGTTTTGCCCCTCCTTCCCTGAGTCCAAAGGTTTTAGGCTATTCAATAGATTCATTCATGCGCTTTCAGATTGTACAGATGAAAAGCGTGTTGCAAATATAGTATATTATAATCATCACCATCGTCAGTAAGATTACAGGGGAGGAGGTACAGTAGCAAATTAAATATGTAGACTGTGCCCTCATTTTTATTTATTTTTTTAATTGATAGAAATAAAAAACAATGGAGACATTGTCTCTCAGATAAATAAGCGAAAGTTACAGTAAATTAGAAATCACTCTAATTCATTAAACCTTGACTCCTATCCAACCTCCTATATGTGATGTCAGTGTGCTGTTTGTGGCACTGAACTGTTCGAGACAAGAAAATCACTTAATTCTTTTTTAAATGACACCAGATTACATAGGCTAGGGTGTACCCAAGGCTCATCATCATAGGCTAGAGTGTAATTTGTCCAGAGGATGTTTTCTTGTCATCCTCATTTTTAAAAATGCAATTGAAATGAGAATGACAGAATGACATTTGTTTCTGGGAGGTGCAGTTTGATGTGCCATCCAAAACCCCACCTTCAAATTGTCAGGGAAAGGAGAGGCGTCATAACTTTGTAAATCAGTCTGTTCTCGGACTGGCTCGATTTAGTCTGGTTTAAGACCAAAGTTATTGTTTTTCAGTTTTTAGTCCATTATGGGGCTAGAATTTATATATATTACTATGCTACATGCTCTAATGCTACATACGCCGGGTTCTTTTCTTTTTTGCTTCTGTTCCTTTTTAAACATTCTGAATGTTTAACTCCTATAGAATATACACAAAGAAGTAATTACATGAGAAAAACAATATTTTAAATGTCAATGACATAATTAGCGAAACATTTATTAATAATATTACAAAATGATGCCCCAAAAATACATCTCAAGTTTATACCCAGACTTTAATGTCACTGTCCACACAAACACACAGTTCTTATAGATATAAGACAGAAACAACAACATCTTTTGAATGTCTCTCATTGGGACATTGTCCCCTAACAGAATCTCTCAAATAACTTTGTCTCAATTTGCTATGTCACTCTTCACAGTGTCCATCTCCATCTCCATCTCTGGCTCTGGCTCAGGCTCTGGCTCAGGCTCTGGCTCAGGCTCAGGCTCATCCTCGGGGTAAAGTCTGCAGTATTTGTCGACCATGACATCCAGGTCATTCTTGACGTGAGAGTTTATGTTGAGCACCGCCAGACTCTTGCACCTGTGCTTGACAGGTGTGTTGGTGAGGTATTTCTGCAGACGTTGGCTGGCCGTCTCAGCGCCACTGTCCTCCAGCCTCAGGACGGGCAGGGTCGACACGACCTTCAGAAAGGCGTTGACGTTGGGAAAGAACTTGACGTCGGAGAGCTGAAGGGTCTCGTGGATGGTGGAGGGCAGGCTGACCTCCTTGCTTCTGTGCTTCCACTTGATCCTCCAGCAGTGCAGCTCGGCAGGGAGTGTGTCTGGGTTGGGGAGGTCGTTGCGGTACACGTCTGCATGGCTCTCCTCCGAGGTGTTGAACTTCATGTGGCCCATGATGGCGGGGACCAGTGACAGGCACTTAAGGGCTTTGATGTTGTTCTGGGATAATATGTCTCCTACCTCCTGAAGGACACCGCGGACCACAGGGACCGTCACGTACTCCTTGAAGTAACTCTCTGGCAGGACGTCACCCACGTCAGATGCCTGCAGCTTCCGAAGGAACAGCCTTGGTACCCTCACTGGAATCTCCAATGAAGCCGCCAGGTTAACAGCCTCCTCGTACCAGAACTCGTGGTAGACCTCGATGTTGTCAAGGACCTCGTTAAGTGAATGCAGGACAGCCGTTAGGCTGTTGGCGGCGAAGAACACTTCGAGGGTCGCCCCTTGCAGGTTTTTGCCAAAAGCTCTGGTGAAAGAGAGAGCGTTTTTCAGGATGACCAGGGTAACGAGGAACTCAAAATCAGCCATGGTCTCTGCGATGGAGTAGGCGTCCCCTGTCACTGCGTCAGTGAACTCGCCATCCTGGTTGTCGCGGATGCAATCCAAGCACAGCAGAAGGGACTCCAGTATGTCTATGGTCAGATCAAACACATTGTGCTGCTCAGTCCAGTGTGAGCAACAGGCCTGCTTCAGCTCTGCTCCTTTCTCATCGTTGCCCTGGTAGTAAACAGTAATGGCTTTCTCCAGCTCTGCCTGCAAGATGGGAGAACTACTAAAGAAGGCATTGATCTTCCTCAGGGTTGCCATGACAACCTGAACGCTGGGAAAGGGTAGGTTGTTGGCCAGGTGGATGTTCAAGGAGCAGGTGGAGCAGGGGGTGTCTAACGCCATTGGATACTTCTCCATCAGTCTGACCGCAACAGCTTTCATCTTGGTAGCAGAGGTCCCAGTGGCCACGTGGGCCTGTCCACGGCAGTCCTCCATGCTCAGCCCCCACCTGTCTGTCACCTGGGCCTCCAGCCTTTCTGCCAGGGACGCTTCATCCCCCTCAAACGGCAGGAAGTCTAGAAACTCTTCCCTGAGAGCATTGGACTGATCCACAAAGCGCAGGAAGACAGGCAGGTGTCTCTCCCCCGAAAACTCCACCATCTCCCCTGAAAACTCTACCAGGTCCCCTGTGACCAGCGAGAAGAAGCGGCTCTCCCTCACCTCCATGAGGATTTCCTCTCTGACTGTGTTCTCACAAACGTCCAGGAGCTGGAGCTGTTGAACCTTGGTGAGGTACTCCACATTCACCGCTGTGGCCTCGAAGCGCTTCTGCAGGGCCTCATCTCCAGCATTCATGCGGTACTCCAGAAGGGCCTGGAAATTACTGGGGGCTCTCTCCACCCCAGCTGGGACACTAGTCTCCAATGGGATGTTCTGCTTTCCTAGCATGACAATTATCTCAAACAGAGACCTCAGGTAATCTCGGAACTCCTTTTCCTCTGGAGAGAGCTGTGGCTCATCCTCGTTGGTCCCACCGATGTCCTCTGTTGCCTCACTGTCTTTCTTGGAGTGTAGCTGCTCAATAGACGATGCCACTGGAGACAGGACCAAAAGCAAAGAGATTAGATGGATATTTCAACAGATGCATGGATACAATGATTTGACAATGGCATACAATTACTTACATCTCCTCTCTTTAATCTTCCTTATATCATCTTCAGTCTGAAAAACATAAAACATTATTCGATTACAGGTCAACAAAACATGTTTGATTGTTTAAAATTACCATGTATTACTGTCACAGAACCCAACCTGAGACAAATATTATGTGCAATACTTTTAAATCATTGAGCTGGGTTGATTGACTAGACTACTAGAAACTCATTAAGTAACCATACCAATTCTTTGATCCTTTTGCGATGTCTGCTATAAGGATTCTTCAGATGGCTTGTTAAATCAAATATGGTTGGAATGGCAGTGTCCTTCAGTACAGTCCTATAAGGGCTCTGAAAAACAAGAGAAAATGAAACATTCCCAAAAATGATATTGAAATACATTAAATCACACGGTTCAAGAGCTCTCCAGGTCAAATAATGTCAGAAAAACAGATATGACATGATGTGTTTACGTCAGTACAATACTTACTGTTTTGCACACCATCGCAGGGTCAAAATGTTTGGCACACAATCTATAGTGTTTGTTCAGTTGGTCTGACGTTTTCGCCTCCAGATCCGCCCGGCGACAGTTCTCAACCCACATCCTACATCTAAAATAAACACAGTAATGTTTGCGGAATTGGTTAACTACTAGGTGATCCTGTGAAACTTGCATATACAAAACACACGCCTTAGAAACACTTCACGAACCATCTCAGTTATGTAGGGGAGAGGATGTCAGTCTGCGAATGTCGAATCGCCAACAATGTTCAGGGCTTAGCTAGTGTGGCCTAATTCAATAGGGTTTTTTTCAGCCTGGAAAGTAATTACATAAACAACACCAATGTCCCTTTTTCAAATATGTACATGCGTCTTGAGATCCCCGCCTAGCTCAACAGAGGGGAGTGGGATTCCCCAAGTCCTCGACGTCAACTTCGTCGAGACCAATCAGCGTGCGTCGCCGTAGTCAGCGTGCTTTTTGGTAGCTAGCTAGCTAACGCTAATATCTGTTCAAATTAGCAACTAAAACAATAGTATACGCATATATAACGCATTATAGCCGTCTACCGTTCATTAGTAAATAGTTGTGATGGTCGGTCTAACATTGGCTACTAGTAGCTACGACTACGTACCTTTCAGGATCCCTTGGAAATCTGAAAAAAGCCAAATCGGATTGAGTGCTCTTCCTGGTGCAATTCGGTGCCGCGCAAAAATTCGGCATTATTCTTCATAGGTTGCAGGAGTGTTTTAGAAATCGTATTATATTGCATTTGAATAATTTCAACTACATTCGCTAGCTGGCCAGCTAAAAGCGCGCAACAGTGCTAGCGTGGCCTGGAGGATCAACGGTCTCAGACGGAAGGGGTGGGGGGGTCGGTGACTGCTTCCGTCACAGGTTACGCCAAAGAGTTGGTTACGCCCAGAGAAAGACGATACGCAGAAGCAGTCACAAAATATCTGGTTACGCGGCCAAGTGGCTTTCCTCTGCCGGTGTACCGCTTCTCCGTAGTTAATCACAGAAGAAACTATCAAAGACAGAAATCTTCGACCTTATCCCATAACAACTCCCTAACTAAAAATATTGCCTTAGAACGCAATCCCGGGTATCGCTTTAAATTCAAGACGAGACTAATGAGCTGAAGCTGCTCAAAATGGTAAATACATGCCAATATCATGGGACAGTAACCACAATGCTTATATAGATTTATATTATATATAAAGTTGCTTGCATACAATGCTGAATTTCATCTGGCTCGTTGGTCTAGGGGTATGATTCTCGCTTAGGGTGCGAGAGGTCCCGGGTTCAAATCCCGGACGAGCCCTCTTTTCTTCTTCAATGTGCATTAGCTGTATTTATTAATAGCCACAAGTAGAAACTCTACACAAATCCTGTGTCAGAAAGTTGTCTATGTTATTCCATATAAATTGAACAAGACATTCTCTAGTATTTTCGATCTGTACAAAATTCGTGAATTCTTACACCACTCTAGGCCAACGACAGGGCTCGTCCGGGATTTGTCCCGATCACGAAAGGCACACTCGGGTTCAAATCCCGGACGGGCCCACACATTTCTTCTTGGATGTGCATTAGCTTTATTTATGAATACACACGAAAAATTAGGACAGACGTCTCCTTCTTCTGTGTTGTGTAATAACGCTTGCAGACAGCAGTTTCCCAGTCAGTTAGTGCTTATTCTCATCTGTCAATCTGAACAACACGTAGACCTCAGGCAGCGGCAGCTAAAATCATGCAGTCATTATCATTGGTGGCCTCACACACTGGGGACTCGACCGAAGTCTTAAAAATACATATAATACACAACATATAACAATTGACAATGTACCTGTCAATCTGAACAACACGTAGACAGGCAGCGGCAGCTAAAATCATGCGGTCATTATCTATGCAGGGAAGGTAATGAGGAGGTATTAGCTAGCGAACTAATGTTGCTAGCTTCACATTCGCTCGACGATTAACACAAAATATATAACACACAAAGTTATCCAACATCTCCAATAGTTTCCGAACCACTTTTCCAACAAAACAATACATTTGGCATCTCCCCCCAGACATTTTACAAATCAATAAATCAGCTTTTCGAATGGAGCTTTGTAGCTTGGACCTTACAGTGTGGGCTCACACCGACTGAGACCTTTCCAAATCACACGTGACGTGGTCCCAAATCGCGAGCCACGCCAACCAATCAGCAATCACCAACACAATCAATTGACAGACAAGGGAAATGACCAATATAAACCCCGTTACATCTACACAAATCCCGTTATTCCATATAAGTTTAACAAAACATTCTGTAGTATTTTCGATCTGTAGAAAATTCGTGATTTCTTCACAATTTCTTCACGACACCACTCAAGCCAAAAGACAGGGCTCGTCCGGGATTTGAACCCGAGACCAAGAGGGAGAGGTCCCAACAAAACAATACATTTGGCACACATTTGGCCGAGAGGGAGAGGTTCCGTGTTCAAATCCCGGACGGGCCCTCAATTTTCTTCTTGAAAGTGCATTAGCTAGTTGCTTTGTTTAATGAATAGACACGAAAAATTAGAACCTCTACGCAAATCCTGTGTCCGAAAGTTGTCTATGTAGTTCGTGTTATTCATCCATATAAGTTGAACAAAGACATTCTGCACCCCGTTACATCTACACAAATTCCCTGTCCGAATGTAGTGCGTGTTAGACCTGGTTCAAATCCCGGACGGGCCCTCAATTTTCTTGTTGGATGTGTGTTATATATTTTGTGTTAATCGTCGAGCGAATGTGAAGCTAGCAACATAAGTTCGCTAGCTAATACCTTCTCATTACCTCCCCTGCATAGATAATGACCGCATGGTTTTAGCTGTTGAACAAGACATTCTGTAGTATTTTCGATCTGGAGAAAATTCGTGATTTCGTACACCACTCAAGCCAAAAGACAGGGCTCGTCCGGGATTTGAACCCGGGACCGAGAGGGAGAGGTCCCAACAATTCAATACATTTGACATACAATTGCTGAGACGGAGAGGTCCCGGGTTCAAATCCCGGGCGATGCTTTATTTATGAATAGACATGAACAATTGAATGAATGAATGAATGATCTTTATTGTCATTGTAAGGTACAACGAAATTCAAATGCAAACTCTAGGTGCTAACAAACAAACACAGTCCTAAGAAAATAATAATAATAAAAAATAATGAGACATACAGTATATCTCAAAAGTGAGTACACCCTTTAGATTTTTGCAAATATTCTGTTATATCCTTTCAGGGGATAACATTATCCTACTGAAACTTTGATATAACTTAAAGTAGTCAGTGTGCTGCTTGAATAACAGTATAGATTTATTGTCCTTTGAAAATTACTCAGTACACTGTTAATGTCTAAACAGCTGGCAACAAAAGTGAGTACACCCCATAGTGAACATGTCCTAATTGTGCCCAATGATGTTGTTTTCCCGCCCTGGTGTCATGTGACTCGTTAGTGTTACAAGGATTCAGGTGTAAATGATAAGCAGGGCTGTTAAATTTGGTGTTTTGGGCACAGTTCTCTCTGAATGCTGGACAACATGGCACCTCATGGCAAAGAACTCTCTGAGCAGCTGAAAAAAAGGATTATTGCGCTTCACAAAGATGGCCTTGGCTATAAGAAGATTGCCAACACCCTGAAAATGAGTTGCAGCACAGTGGCTAAGATCATACAGCGGTTTTCCAGGACAGGTTCCACTCTGAACAGGCCTCGCCAGGGTCGACCAAAGAAGTTGAGTCCACGTGCTCAGCGTCATATCCAGAGTTGGTTTCCAAAAATAGACGTGCGAGTGCTTCCAGCATTGCTGCAGAGGTTGCAGAAGTGGGATGTCATTCTGTCAGTGCCCAGACCATACGCCGCACACTGCATCAAATCGGTTTGTATGGCTGTCATCCCAGACAGAAGCCTCTTCTGAAACCGATGCATAAGAAAGCCCGCAAACAGTTTGCTGAAGACAATGAATCCAAGAACATGAGTTACTGGAAGCATGTCCTGTGGTCTGATGAGACCAAAATAAACCTGTTTGGGTCAGATGGTGTCGGGCGTGTGTGGTGGCACCCTGGTGAGGAGTACCAAGACAAATGTGTTTTGCCTACAGTCAAGCATGGTGGGGAGCACTGGGGAGCTGCATTTCATTGAGGGACACATGAATTCCAATATACAGTATATCTCAAAAGTGAGTACACCCTTTAGATTTTTGCAAATATTCTGTCATATCCTTTCAGGGGATAACACTATCTTAATGAAACTTTGATATAACTTAAAGTAGTCAATTATCTAAATGCTTTATTTATGAATAGACACGAACAATTATAAACTTAACACAAATCCTGTGTCCGAAAGTTGTCTATGTAGTTTGTGTTATTCCATATAAGTTGAACAAAGACCTGTAAAAAATGTGTGATTTCTTACACCACTCAAGCCAAAAGGGTGGGCTCGTCCGGGATTTGAACCCGGGTTCAAATCCCGGACGAGCCCAACCTTTTGACTTGGCTTGAGTGGTGTAAGAAATCACACTTTTTCTACATTCCACAGATCGAAAATACTATAGAATGTCTTTGTTCAATTTATATGGAATAACATGAACTACATAGACAACTTTCGGACACAGGATTTGCGTAGAGGTTCTAATTTTTCTTGTCTATTCATTAAATAAAGCAACTAGCTAATGCACTTTCAAGAAGAAAATTGAGGGCCCGTCCGGGATTTGAACACGTAACCTCTACCTCTCGGCCAAATGTGTGCCAAATGTATTGTTTTGTTGGGACCTCTCCCTCTTGGTCTCGGGTTCAAATCCCGGACGAGCCCTGTCTTTTGGCTTGAGTGGTGTCGTGAAGAAATTGTGAAGAAATCACGAATTTTCTACAGATCGAAAATACTACAGAATGTTTTGTTAAACTTATATGGAATAACGGGATTTGTGTAGATGTAACGGGGTTTATATTGGTCATTCCCCTTGTCTGTCAATTGATTGTGTTGGTGATTGCTGATTGGTTGGCGTGGCTCGCGATTTGGGACCACGTCACGTGTGATGTGGAAAGGTCTCAGTCGGTGTGAGCCTACATGGTAAGGTCCAAGCTGCAAAGCTCCATTCGGAAAGCTGATTTATTGATTTGTAAAATGTCTCGGGGGAGATGCCAAATGTATTGTTTTGTTGGAAAAGTGGTTCGGAAACTATTGGAGATGTTGGAGAACTTTGTGTGTTATATATTTTGTGTTAATCGTCGAGCGAATGTGAAGCTAGCAACATTAGTTCGCTAGCTAATACCTCATTACCTTCCCTGCAAAGATAATGACCGCATGATTTTAGCTGCCGCTGCCTGTCTACGTGTTGTTCAGATTGACAGGTACATTGTCAATTGTTATATGTTGTGTATTATATGTATTTTTAAGACTTCGGTCGAGTCCCCAGTGTGTGAGGCCACCAATGATAATGACTGCATGATTTTAGCTGGCGCTGCCTGAGGTCTACGTGATCTGATTGACTACGTGGCACTAACTGACTGGGAAACTGCTCTGCAAGCTTTATTACACAACACAGAAGGAGAAGACGTCTGTTATATAGTTTCTAATTTTTCGTGTCTCTTAATAAATAATAAATACATTGAGGGCCCGTCCAGGATTTGAAACTGGTACCTCTGCCTCTCGGTCCCGGGTCAAATCCCGGACGAGCCATGTCGAAAATACTAGAGAATGTTGTGTTCAACTCATATGGAATAACACGAACTACAGACAATTTTCTGACACAGGATTTGTGTAGAGTTTCTACTTTTTCGCGTCTGTTCATCAATAAAGCATCCAGCTAATGCACATTCAAGAAGAAAATTGAGGGCTCGTCCGGGATTTGAACCCGGGACCTCTCGCACCCGAAGCGAGAATCATACCCCTAGACCAACGAGCCATGGAGCAGAAATAGATTATATAAAACAATATATATTGTAAGTTAGCAATTGAAATTACTTTCGGTTGACGAACAATATATAGTATCTGATAAAAGATTAGTTGCTAATCATTATCATGATGAGAGAAAGATTCTAACCTCTCATCCCTTTCTCATGAATCGTGCTGCATCAGAATGCATCTAAACGTTCAGAAACATCTTCTTCCCTTACTTACGATGTTGTCACCTGCATTCAGTCACAAAACCTGATACAAAATGCACTTTCTTCTCTCAAATTGTAGGTATAAAAATAAAATAAAAAATAAAGGTGACATTATTTGAAGTACTTTTGCACACATGCAAATTACCAATTTTAGTTTCACTTTCCAAATCCTTGTGGAGAGCACTCATTCAAGAATCACATACATTTTCTAATCCATACATTTCGGATGGATGTACAAGTATGAGCGTAACCGTCAGTGTACTACGAAAATAAAAAATAGATTCATCAGATAGAATCGTTTTGGTATTAAGTAATCAAATATCATCACATTATTACCACATCCACTGTCAGTTTTGGGAAGACAAAGAGATGAATAAAGAGGCTCAGAACAATTCAATTAACTTCTTTTTATATATCATACATAAGACTGTCTTAATATAATACAAAGGGCATTGTCATATACACAGCAAAGTCTTGACTAGATCTTACAATCTGTGGATACATGGACTTATCCTTTTCCCCATGCTGTTCAGTTGTATAGTGCATGTTGCATGTACAAAAAAAGGTGTGATAAAATGTGAAATCAAAAATGAAGGAAAACGTATTTAAATGAAATCAGAGGACTTAGGCTTCTGCAGGGTGAAGGATATAATGTCAACAAGTACTCAACAAACGTTTGTGTGAAACCCACAAACATAATAGCCTTATGGAAAAATAGAACCACGTTTTCAATCATGTGCTTCTCATAGAACCAAAAAGTAAGGTTTGTGGATGTACATGCACTTACAATATACCCTGTGAAAATTATTAAGGTTTGAAGATCTAGCTTTCCCTGTTTGATTCAAACCCTACCTCATAGTGTTGTCCTGATGTAGTCAAGTACCTCTGCCTAAAGGCAATGTTACACCACTGACTAAGAAAACAGAGGAGGTCCTGCCCACTGAATGGTCACCAAATTGACAAACATAATCAACATACCAGCAGGAGCAAGGTAGTGAGTTCTATACTTCCTTTATTAAAAAAATATAAATATATACATAAATTCTATTTCAACTATTAAAAAGGGGCTGCATTTCATGACAACTGCTCTAGATCAGAGGTCAATCAGCATGATCTGGAACAGGCGCACACTTAGTGTCACTCTGGAGTGATTTCTATTGTTTTGTTTTTTTCTTCTTCAATCTATATTTTGGAATGTTTAGTACCAGTATGAGTGCCAGCAAAACCACTGGCAGTTTCTTAATCTCTCAAATCATGATGGGTATGAGAAGAAATGATTGTGATTAACCTTAAACATCCAGATAAAACCAATGTCTCAATACAGGTAGCTTTATTGTTGTTTTGAAGTTATACCAAAACATGATTTCTTGTGATGGTCTCTTCTCTGGACTATGACGATAAAATGATGTCCTGCTGTATGTGTGTTAAACTCAGAAGGCTGTTATGAGCAGGACTTTGGTCTAGTTACCTTTTCAGTTGACAAAAAAAAGCATAAGAAAAAAGAATAAGCACTTCAAAAATCCCTGATATAAAATAAAATGAACCAAATTTTCTGGTTATTAACTGTAGAGTTCTAAGGACATGCATGTCTGCCTAGGCCAAACATGTATGATCAGGACTTTAACAAGAGGGCTGACTGGCACCCTTTCCCTTTGAATAGGAACAATGCTCACAAGGAGCTGCCCCGCCGAATCACACCAAATAATCTAACAAACTTTGTGGATTTACTGCAATTGTATCTACACCGCCAGAAAAATGAGACTAAAATTGTTTTGTGTTGTATGGCAGACACTAGCATGTTGACCAAATGATGTATGAAAGGCAGCAAAACCCTTTGAAATAGTATGAGGAGGAGGAGGAGGGAGGGAGGGAGGGGGTGCAGAAATAGAAATAGAATGCAGTTGTCTCTTTTGAACCATCAGCTTCTATCCAGCTACTCTGGAGCCTGCAGAGTAACTACCAATGTCTCTAAACATACCCAGGTTTAAAAAGACTCCCAAAATTAAATCTACCAATTAATATGGAAACAGTTTTGGTAAAATGTTGCAACCAAATCTGCTCGGAATATACGGTGGCAAACAGTTAAATTCAACAACGGTTTCCAGTTTTGCTAAAGCAATATATTGCAGCTGCTTTGTATTGACTTTCAAATAAGATCTTAATAAACTGCGTCAAAAGTGGTGAACTGCTACATTATTGGTTACAGACACCTATATGCTATAAAACAACTGCTTTGGTATAAAAAAATATCCAAAGGGAAAATAAATTCTTGTAAAATTCACAGCATAATTTGAGGAGAAAAAAGGCAGTCACTTAACTCAATTTTTTTGTTTTTTTTTGTTTCCACGTTTAGGATGGAGAGACTTTTGTGCAGGTGTTCTGATGAGGAACTACATGCATAAAGAAAATAAGTAACAAAAAAGGAAAGAAGGGACTCTGGGACAGATTGTTCTTTCCACCACGAAATCCTTAATCTGTGAACAAGATTTCAAGGAAGTTATGTTTAGGAGGTTGGTGTGTACAATAAAGACCCTGTAATGTGGGGCCTGGTAGATGAAGAAATCTTTGAAGAGAAAGGCCTCAAAAATGTATCATTCTTAATGACCTTTTCTGTTGTTTATTTTCCTTAGAGAATTAAGGGCTGTCTAGAGATAAAAATAGAAGAAAGCCATCTTAATTCAAATGATAATGTCCAGCTCTGTCCCATTCCAAGTCCATGAGTCATAAGGCCAAAGGGTTATCTCAGAGCCAGCCACTGTCTGTCTTCTCCATGCTGGGCCTGATCCTTCCGTCTCCCGAGCACATCGCTGCTCGGGTGGGTCCCAGCGCACAGGGCCACGGACAGACCTCTGGGCCTGAGGGGTTCTGCTTCCCCCCGTTCTCAGAATCCCCCCCCCCCCTCCCGACCGGTGTCGGCGTCCACCTGCAGGGTCACCCCCTCCACTGGGCCAGCGCAGGCTGTAGGAACTCCACTGCTATGTACTCCCCTCTCACAGAGTTACACAATATCAACCGACAACACGAAATATCACCGCAAATACTTCTCTCCTGGTCAAGCTACAGGGTTTTTACAAGCAGCTCTTCTGTGAAATTTCACTTTAAGAAAGGGTAAAACAATTAACAACCGGTGGAACAGAAATGTCAGATGTTCCACAGTTTGAACTAAGAGGATGTGTTTGCATTTCAACACTGACAGCTAGCTACCTGTAAAACACCTTCAAACTTTATCCAGAAATGCTCATCAGAAGATTTTTGCCGCATAATACCAGATGGTGATTTACTTGTTACATGAATTTTTGTGAAATGGCAGATGGAGGTCTCAATCTTACTATGACAATTCTGCAATATTAATATGTGCCTAATGATTGCCAAAGGAAAAAATGATGGAAATTACATATATACTTTTTAACAAAGGTTCTTCTTCTCTGTAGTAAGCGGTTCAGTGATATCTCCCTTCTGACGTGAGCAGCTTTTGTTCTCGACACACTTGTAGTAAAAAACACCACCTTAAAAATGACGCACAGGGGGGGAACACGCAGCCAAATGTCAGTGCAGTCACGAGCTGGCCATGGAACTCTGCTGCACACACACTCCAGTCATGGGAGACTCCTCCCGGTCCATGCCCTGCCTCATGCCCAGGTGGCCCTCCGCTAGGTAGTGGGCTGGCCCCGTGTTTGTGCCCATGGGGTACGCGGGATGAGCCGCCATGCCAGTCTCCTGCCGCGGGTTTGAGAAAGCACCCAGCCCCATGCTCAGCCCGCCGTTCTGACCAAAGTCCAGGGCGCCGGTGGGCAAGTGGCGGAGCTGGTAGGCCTGGTTGCCGTGGTTCCCAGTGGAAGAGGACGATGTGGAGGAAGAGGAGGCAGAGGAAGACAGGGAGGTCATGGACAGGTGGCCATGCACCACCTCCATGGAGTCCTGTGTGGAGGAGCTGTGTGTGGGCGAGGTGTAGTGGCGTGGGCGAGGCCGTGTGGCCATCACCTGCCCGTGGTGGTGATGGGGGTGGGAGTGGGGGTGCAGGGCCTTGGGGTGCTGTGGGGGGACGTGGAAGGTGGTCTCCTGGACTGGGTGAGTCTCTCCGGCGACCGGCTCTGATCCAACACCGCCTCCCCACACCATGGGAGGAGGGTAAGGCTGTCTAGCCTGGCAGCACACCAGATAGAGAGATAGAAGTGGGTCAATACATGTGACTTTAAAAAGGCTCACAACAAAAGTCAGCTGCCATCATATTCTTACCCAAAGCTTTTGACGGTAGAAGCCAATACAGTACCAAATGTGTAGCTACTCAATAACAACTGTCAGTCATATTAAAAACATGTCCAACCATAACCACTACCATATGCAATTGACAAAAGATTGATTCGGGGAGCACTTAAATGATTTTGATATATTGACATTGTTTTTCTAGTCTAGTTTCCAAATCAATTGCTTTTTCCAATGAGCCAGAGGGCACATTCTGTATGCCCTACTTAGATCTGTCAGGGCTGGTTCACTCACCTGTGGGCAGAGAGTGTCACCATCAATGGCCGGCATGGGCGCACCAAAGTGCCCTCCGCTGTGCAGGTGGTGATGGGTAGGGTCGGACCTCGCTCTGCCACTGGTGCTCGTCCCAGAAGATCCCCCTACAGGCAAAAAAGAACTCATCCTTAATAAGATAACTCACTTAAGCACTACCATTGGTTGAACAATTATCCAAAAAGTAATAATAGATTCATTGATATCAATAAAACACACAAACACACAAAAAATAAGTTGCAACAATGTAGGTTGATCAATTTCACAGTTAACTATCCCTGCCTGCCAATGGCAAAGCTTGCCAGTATCCCCTCACTGACTGACTCTGTTCACTGTCATGGTTGAAACCTGTGTTATTGTGACGATTACTGATCGATTAGATTGAACATATACAGAAATTCATGGAATTTTATGTTCAAAAACACAAGAAACAGAACGCCATGCTTTTCCACCAATGCTGCAATGTAAATCAACCATTCAGAGACAAAGATGGAGCCAGGTCATGTTACCTGAACTAGAGGAAGTGCTGGAGGTGGTTCCAGAAGACTGGGACTGCTCCAGAGCAGGGCTGGTGGACACGCTGCTGCTCGTGTTGGTGCCCTCATCTGCAGTCTTCTTGAAGAAGCTATGCTGCAGGGCGTAGTAGGGCTGAATGCGGCTCTTGGGGTCGTAGTCCAGCATCCGGAGGATCAGGTCCTTGAACTTCAAGTAGTCGGCGACGGCGTGGCCAGACTCCCCCGCGCGCCGGCCGCCCGGACCCCCGGCCTCTACACCCAGGATGGCGTGGAGCTTCCGTGAGGCTGGAGGCTTATACTGCTCAAGGATTGGTACACAAGAGAGAGGTCCAGGGTGTAAGCTTAGCTACCTTTGACATTCAAGAACAGGGATTCATAAGATCAAGCGAGCCGATATTATACACAAGACCAAGACAGGGTATTACATAACCCCCATATTTCATAACCCTCACACATCCACAGATTTAAAGGTATACTCAGCTATATTTGTATGTTATAGTTAATCAGGAGGCCCTACATTGAAGCAGCAGCAGAGCACCATGAATGGACACACATTTTACCAAGGTGCTCCACATAGATATTCAGGTCTTCTATCCCAGCAGCTATAAGATGTGTTAATGATTCCCTGTAGTCTGTTGCAGGTGGATGATGTATTGGTCTTCTGCACATGTTACAATCCCTGTTTACTATTTATGAATAATAGTGTTGTTATGACAACATGGCATTGCATGTTTTGTACTGGGCTTATGGGTGTGTCTTATATATTTTTTGGTTTACTGTGTTTTTTTATATTTACCATCAGTTTTTATGTGGTCCTTTATATATATCTGCTGCTGAAAATGAATTTCGGTTTTGGTAATGCAATCCAGCGCCATATTGTTCCAAAAAATCCTCGGGAGAACCCTTTAGCTATTCTATAGGCATTGGTGCATGAGCACAGCAAGGAAATAGCTGCATGACAAAAAGGCTGGCGAGTGAGGGACGTCATTTCACTACGTCTTCCTTTAGTATTACAATGCGAGAGGCTGGCTGCTCTGTGTGCACTTCTCACAGTGATGACCCTGCCAGGCCACCGTATGACACTCACCCTTTTGCCATCTTTGGTCTTCTTAACACTCCATGTGCCATCCGATAGCTTCTCAAAGAACTTCCTGGCTTTTGGGGCTAGGTCCATAATGTGATTGGGCGGGATTCCAAGAACTTCGACTATCTTATTCATCTGGTCCACCTGAGAATCGGTTAAAAAATACAGAAGATCTAAAAGGTTAGAGCGTATTACTAATCTGCAGTGAGCAAAAAGAAACATGTTGTTGATGCTAGTATTGTAGATGGTAGTTTTATTTATATTGTATGACAGTGGTAACCATAAAAAAACAACAACAACATAAATCATAGTTTCTAAAGCTTGGCACTGATTTAAGTTATTACTTCAGACATCATTAGTCAAGCACATCGTACCTCATTGGCTCCACTGAAGAGGGGCTCTCCAGTGTGCATCTCCACCAGGATGCAGCCCAGGGACCACATGTCAATGGCCAGGTCATAGGGCATTCCCAGCAGCACCTCTGGGGAGCGGTAGAAGCGACTCTGGATGTACTGGTATATCTGAGAAAGGAGACAGAGTCACACACTCCATCTCTTCTGTAGAGTACAGCATCCGTTGATATGGATATATCAGCTAAGAACATTTTGCTGAAGTAAAATATACGACCAGGGTTACACTTTTTTGGGACAAACATATGAGTAAGGCAAAAAGTTGTAGATATATACCCTCTGTCCCAGTTGGCATGAGCTGCCAAAGTCCACTATTTTGATGGCGCTCCTCTTGGGGTTGCACAGGAGGATGTTCTCAGGCTTCAGGTCACAGTGGATGATGCTGAGCTCCGGCGTGGCCAGGAACAGCAGCGCCGTGCACAGCTGCTGGGCAAACTTCCGGGTCAGGTTCAACGAAACGCCGCGGAAATTTGTGTTCCGCAGTAGGTCGTACAAGTTGTACGACAGCATCTCAAACACGAGGCAGAGGTGGTTCCGGAACATGAAGTGGCGCTTAAGGTGAACTAAATTAGAGAGGGAAAGTGATCTCTGGTCAGTCAACAAAGGTCGATTAATCAAGAGAAATTGAGAAAACAAGAGTGCCCCCATAGAGATGTAGGCAATCATTCAATAAAAACGGAGGAGTGCATTACCTATGTAGTATTTCATCTCTGTGTCATGTTTGTTCATGAGCTCTAGGAGGCGTACTTCGATCTGAGCTTGATTGAGAAAAGCTTTCTTGTTCTTGATGATCTTAATGGCAACCCACTCCTGCTCTGCACGGTCATAAGCCTTTACAACCTGTATCAATTAAAATAAAACATAGATTAAACACGAAACATAGATTTACACACATCAGTATGTTGATCCCTGCATTTCCCAAATTATCTGTTCAAATAGGCCATAGAGGTTGAACAATAGACGAGATCAAAAGACATTCACACATTGGACAAAACCTATTAAATCAAAAACAACACAAACAAGTAATCCTATTCCAGGAAAAGGAAGTATTACCTGTCCAAATGACCCTTTGCCAATCAAGGAGTCAATTTCATAGCGGTCCATCCATTTCTCGCCATTCTTGACGATGTAATCGTAATTGTCATCATCGTAGCCATCATTGAAGACCTTCCTCTCCTTCTTGTGACTGGAGTCTTCGCCCTGACCCTGTTGGTGCCGTCTCTTCTTTTTTGCATAATACACCTGATGCGCAAGGAACCCAGAGAGAGACGTGAGAAAATAGACTACATTAGCTCAATGGAAACACAAAATAGAAAACGTGACGTAATCACAATCACTTGCATTGTGTATTACGTTCTATTACAATGAGTATCAACATCCAGAAAGGCCAGTCTCACCTCATTGATGTGTTTATAAGTTTTGATAAGGTCAATGGAAAGCTTCCTCAGAGGAGCCGAAGTTGCGTCACGAAAGCACTGGGGCATGTGCCTCTGCAATAACAAACCATGAGAGAAAAGTTTAAAGTTTAATGTTACATCACATTACACAAGTGTAAGAGAGTAAAATTCCTAGGCTTCGATTCCTGACATTGCAGTACAAGACAATTAGGCAATAGGCATAATACAAGATAAAAACATTTAAAGTGACAATAGTACAGGGCAATAAGATTATTTACAATTAGCAGTATTTAGCGATTTATAGACAATAAGGCACTAGGCATAATTCAATAAAAAAGTGTCAATAGTACAGGACATAAGTGACAGTAGTAAGTAAAGTGACTGTGACTGCTTAGGTAGTTTGTGCATGGGATGTGCTTGTGGATGATAGCCAATTGTCTACAGTAGGCTTGTTCATGAGCCTGATTGTCTTAGGGAAGTAGTGTTGGTTAGCCTCTGAGTTTTGTCCTTGAGGCTCCCGAAGAGGCTTCGCCTTTTGGACGGCATCGGTTCAAACAGACTGTGGTTGGGGTGGCTGGGATCTTTGATGACCCTCCGGGCTTTGCTGACACACCTTTTGTTGTATATGTCCTGGATGGAGGGAAGCTCACATCCACTGATGCGCTCAGCTGGTCGCACCACCCTCTGTAGCGCTCTGCTATATCATATCTATATATATCTCATATCTCTCTCTTAAAATTAGCAAACAAGAATGATTTGGAGTGAAATGTTCTACCTTTCATTCAGCAGGTAGGTGTGAGTATGCGTATGTAGTCTCTGTATTAAGTTATTGTTATTATGACAATTTCCTGATTGTCAGTTGTGTGTGTAGTGTTCCTTGGTGTACTTTACCTGATTGTCAGTTGTGTGTGTAGTGTTCCTTGGTGTACTGTACCTGACTGACAGTAGTGTGTGTGTGTGTGATGTTCCTTGGTGTACTGTACCTGATTGGCAGTGAGCTGTTGGGTCTGTTCACTGTACGGTAGGACCGCAGCAGATTGGTCAGTGCTCGGCTGGTGGCGGTCACTGTACTGCTGGTGCGTATGGGGCATTGGAGCAGCCATCTGAAGACCAGCAGCGTGGAAAGAAAAAGAGGGCGCGAGCCGGACGGACGAAGATTTGCATGCTGAAGTCTCTCCTCCTGAAAGAGAACATTGCCATAAGTTTGTGAAACTAATCAAATAAAAGGACTTTATACTAATTTAGTAGTGATATGCATTACTCAATTTGACTTTCCAAACTGATTTCAATTCCTCTTCAAGAGGTCTGGGAGTGTAGTGTACTGGCCTGGGCACCCTTTAGAATACCCCTTAGAATCCTACTGTGCAGTATGGCCAACAATGATTATCAACTGTCTTGAATAAACAGTATGGTCATGCATTCATACTTACATGCTATATTCTCTGTGATATTTACCATATGTTTAAAAAAAGAAGAAGAAAAAAAGCCTTATCTTTTGCTGTCAATTCCTGCACTAGTTCAATGTATGCATGTTTTTTGTACAGACATCCATGAGAGGGTGCTGAAAATACAAGCCCTCCTGGAATGTACTGAGTCCATGGTTTATATTACAATGTATCTAGCCTATATCTTTCTGCATTGACTAAAAGCAAAAAAGAAATCTACAGCAAATGTCCATTAAATAAATATGGTCATTTGGTATGAAAAAGGGTATTAAATATAGACATTTAGATAAAGAATAAAAAAACACACATCTATTATACCCTCTGTTGTGAATCATCTTCCTTTTCAAGTGAAAAGAAATCAGAAAATGATTAAGTAGAATGCTCATCTATGAGAATCTCTCACCAGACAACACAAGTCACCAGTGCTACACAGTAACCACTATTCAGAATCCCAGCAACAGCACCTAATTAGCATAGCCTATCACCACAGAGATACAGCGTGATTTGGCAAGCCCATCAATGCACAGGCCAATCACAACGCAGTATGCAAATAGCCTACTTTTGTTGCCAGGGCAGAGCTGCTCCCATTTTCCAATGAGAAAACAAGAAATAAACAAGAAATAAAATTGAACTTTGGCACACTTAGAGGCTGCTTTCAACACACTAGAGCCTGACAGCAAAATAGCAGCACAGCCCAAAACCTGCACTCCATCTGAGAGCGCTAGAAACAGAGCTGACCCAGCTGTGGAGGAGGAAAAACATATATCCAATAACAGAAATTGAGAGAACCTTACAAATAAATGGATAGTTAAATTTTAAGACAATTTGGAAATGGAAATTATAGAAATATTGCTTTTTACGCCTAACAGGTCCTACTCAATTACAATATTTTTAAGTACGCATCTAAAGTGGATTTGTGGGGATGATCCCAGGTGACAAACAAAAGATTGTGTGATTCTGATACTCAGAAAGGGCAGTACAGTATTGTTGTTTCTAAATTGGTCATTGTAATATCCAGCATTATCTGGGCATAAAGGTCAATGGATGGTCATTTTACACCTGCCCTTGTTAAAGTCACTGGTAGATGACAAGGTTTAGACCCATCAGTTGTTCAAGCACACAAAAAGTAAAAGACTGATCTGTAAGGATTATTGTCATTTCTTTCTTTGTCGTCTACTTTCTTGGCTGACATATTGAGGTGCATGGTGCTATTTTAAACTTCACTCCATTTCATGTAATCCCATATCCAAATTGTAAGCTTAATAATGCAACAGAAATTCCTGGGAGCATGCACTGTAATGGTCGAGAACATAGCCAGGCTGAGGTAATCAAGTATTGAAAGAGGCTGAATCTGAACACATGGAATGTAGAAAAAAGCAAACTAATCTACGGTTACCGCAACATACCTATTTAAATCTATTTGGAGTTTAAGTTGAATTTAGAGTGGAAATATATGTTTGCATAGTCCAGCCAGTAAATGTCCAGTATTATGTGATACATACCAACACATGATACTGAAAACTGAGATTTTGTTTGACATTTGCAGGTAGATTAATTTATAAATGCAAGGATATGGTTGGGGCCTGTCAATGAGGGAATAAGCTAATTGAAAAAAGAAGAAGAATTAGGAAACTACCCCTTCCCCACCAAAGAGTAAAGACTTGAGATGTTGCAGCTTCTAACCTGGATGCATCGTCTCCTGTAAAATGTCATATCATCCTGGGAGGAGAGTCCAGCAGCAAACCACAACCCACTACAAAGAATAAAAACAGATCATTATGATTGTGCATTTTAGGGTGGGTTCTACAGAACTTTCAAGAAGCGCTTAAACTTTGGTGGGGGGTAAAGGGATAGTAAAAGGCAAGTGCTGACCCACATTCATAAATTGAGAATATATGCATTGGAACATTTACTGATTTGATTTCTTAAGTTTTAAGAACAGACTGAATTGATGATCGAATGACTAAATAAGGGGAGTCACAATGCCTAGAGAAATAGCTGTATAAATACAAGATGCCCATGTTCAGGAACATGGTTCAAAAAGGCATAGATGCCATCCTTACAGCCATGTCAAATTAACTTCACTATTGTTGTGGATAGTGTGGATAAATCTTGTTAAACTGGATCTCTCCTCTCAGAATGTCCATATTCAATGTCAAAGGATACCCTAATGCATGAAGAGAAGTAACTTGTTCAATTTCACCTTGATCAGACATTGAATAGCTAGATATTGATGCATATTCCATGTGGAAAGGCTTGTAAAGCATGATTATGCACAATTGCATTGCTGTACATACAAACAATCCATCTGAAACAAAACTGGATGACTCAAAATTACAAAACACAATGTTGTGATATGCATAGCTTGCTAAGGCTATGAGATATATAGTGAACTTCAGGCAGGGTTCCAACTGTCCCATTGTACAGGCCTAAAGAAATGAGATAAATCATAATTAACATTTGAAACAGTCCCCGTTTTCAGGACCGACTTATGAACAGTTCCTTTCCTGGCGTTTCATCAAGGCATCCAACAGGCCTACATGGGGGCGAACACAGCAGTCTCATTTTCGAAGACACGAAGATATAAATCCAAAGCCTTGTCCTCTGACAAATTATCATGGCAATTCTAAAACATTTTCAATAAAAATGATTCGCCTCCGTTAGCTAGATACACACATTGAGGGCAGGCTGACATTTCATCAATTTCAAAATAACGAATGTGTCCCGTAGCTAGTTAGCTACACGTACTTACAATTGATGGAGTGCTTCTCGTCATGGTGGAAATTAAGAAAGCAAATCATCAGGGTACTTTAGCCTTAACCTCACTTGCAAAAACGTCAGTGGCAAAGCCTCCATTTACAATGACAAACGAACTGGCTACCCTACGAGCTCAGGAAGGCAGACTCAGGCATGAGTCCTCTCGCCAGCGAGTGCGGTGACGATGTGTTCACCGAGCTGTGTGGGCCTAAGGTTAGATCACCATAGCTAGCGAAGCTGCAAGCCAATAGACAATCCCAATAACGCTATACCACGTCAACGTTGGCTGTCAAGCATTCATTTTCTATACACATTTCCCAACTCTTAGGAGGAATTCAGCTAGTTTAACACAATCCGACGAGAATACATTGGCACACTGGTACTAATGTTAGCTGGCTTACAACAGCTGTATTGCCCAGCGTTATATCAAACAGGTAGGCTAGCTAGCCGGGCCAAGTTATAAGCTTAACAATCAGAGCGCAAGGTTACGTCTAGCCAAAGCCTGGTAAGGAGAATTCACGTCAACTGGTAGTGAGTGAGAATTCACGTCAATCCTCCTCCATCCGGCCGATGCGATGATTGCTTGCAAGTGATCAGCTAGTTCAGCCAGTAAGTCAAGAAGCTACCTTGCTAAAGTTCACTTGCCTGCACGCCACACAAGATGCATCCCACAGAAGATTGACATGCTTAGTTACTCAAGAGCTCACCTCTGATGGCACGATCTTCATTTAAAGTCCAATAATCTGTATTATGAGGAAATGTATCCAGTTTGAGTGTCTTCGCCCCCAGTGACAGCTAGCTAGCCAGTCAACCCAATTCCTCTGTAACGCGAAGGTGAAAATCCCCCTCCTCTGGCCAGCCAGGGTAAAAAAAAAAAAAGGTCAGCCAAGTCGTTGGTCTAGCTAACTTCTTATTGATCAAACGCCTTCCACACCAACGGCATTAGGTAGTTAGCCACCCACCTCGACTCGCATCAGCTGACGACTAGCAGTAAGGTTAGCTAGCTTAGTAGCTAGCTAGCTACCTCGCATGCTAACTAGCTAGTTCACTAAACGAATGTGGCTAGCTAACTAGCTAGCTAGCAGGATTCTGTAGCTTCCGCTAAATAAACGTTTGCTCGCTACATTCAAATTTGACGTTTTCTTCCAAATTCAGCACAGGAAACACATGCTTAGGCAATCATACCGACAAATATCTAGGATCCCAAAAATGCGAAACAAAAATCGTGTCCTCGGATATACGCTTATTTTGGACAAGAATTTTATGTCAATTTTCACAAAATGGCGCGCGTTCCAAACCTGCGCAGTGAACCGGCCCGGTAGACCAGAGACACGGACAACTGAGTTGGTGTGGCGCCGTCTAAATACTCAAACTAAGTTTAATCTTTCATTTTCTTAATCCGATCCATTCGACGCATTGTTTTCATCGCAAAAGTCAACGGTATATCCAGTGACTGCATTATTATTCCGGCGGGAAGGGAGAAGATTTGAAAAGAACTGAAAAAAAATCCTTCTGACAAAATGGCGATCGCCTGAATTGTTACCATGGCAACTGTCAATCAAATTAGAAAATCCCCGGATGAACAAATGACGAATAAAATCCAACGTTGCTAACTTGTCAATCAGTGACAGGTCAAGCGAAGACCTTTTTGGGCCTTACCACAGTCAAGTCAGTAAAGGGGTTATCTCATCTCAAAATATATGATAATGTAGACCTACTTTATGTTTTATTTAATTACTTTATTTGTTATAATCATAGGTTCACTAGATTAGAATAAAAATCAGACTTCAAAATATTTTTGTCATTTTGTAATGGGCTCTTTCTATCCTACATGTTTTAAACTGAAAGAGACATAAGAAATGTATATTTTCTCCCAGGTTACGCAGAAAATAAGGAATTAGATTTACAGTGTGGCAGACTGGCGCCCCCCTCCCCTCTCTGGAAGAGCTGTACAACACACGCTGTCTCAGGAAGGCCTCCAAGATCTCCAGGGACCCGACCCACCCTGGGTACGAACACTTTACCAGGCTGCCCTCGAAAAGGCGGTTCAGGACCTTGGGCGCAAGGACAAACAGACTGAAGAACAGCTTCTACCACAGGGCCGTCCAGGCCCTGAACACAGCAAAGACCTAGGTTCTGGGCCCTGGACAGTCTGGACGGATTGATGGCAGCTGCTGGACTGAAAAAATCAGGTGTAGTGCTGAGGCACAAACATGTACATTTCAAGCCTGCAAACTGCGACACTTTAAATAAATGTGAAATAACACTACTGTGCAATATGACAACCCTAGTCGTCTATCTGTACAGTATAGTATAGTGGATAGTGTACATAGCCTTTATTTATGTAAACCAGCTCCTTCCCTTCTCGTGATTTTTTTTTAAAGTTTTTTTTTTTCCCTTTCCTAACACCAGGGGAGCCACCCCTCCTAAATTTCGTTGTTTGGTACCTGTACTGTAGCAATGACAATAAAGACCATTAATTCATTCATTCATTATATGTGTAGAATAAGATCTTTGAAAATGATAGTGCTGTACATTTTATGAAGTGTCAAAGGTATTAGAGTGTCTCGTATTTCTGTTACAACCATCATTGTCATGGATATACATAAACAAAAAAAAAGGCTGGAATCATCTTTCACTGCCAGCCTATAGAAATTGGGCAAATTGGGGGTATGACAAAAAAAGAATTTAAAATAAAGAAAGAACCAACATTTTAACATGATTCAACATGATGTGTTAGAGTTTATTTTTTATTTTTTATACAGCATTACAGTATTTTGATACATGACCGACTCATTTTGTTATGGAATATAACTAATATAATATAACTACTGATCTTCTTTAAAATTCCAGTGAATTTGTCACCAATTTATTTTCATTATATCTGCTGTTTTAGTAGTGACATCATGGTTTGCAGTTGTGACAACAGTGTTTGAAATATGGTAATATTGTTTATCATATCAAGAATTGGTTAAATGCACAACTGGTATAGCTACAATCTGCATGGAGGACCAGAAAAAATATCCACTTGTTTGGCTCTCTCAGCAACAGTCAATTAGTCGAGCAGTACTAAATACTGAATGTGTCACATAGATGCAAATTATCTGTAAATGGAAGGACAACTAAATTGTGGAAGATTTATTTAGACTCATGGATATGTTTAATAGCCAAACAAGTGGATATTTATTAAGTTTATGATGTATAATAAGACAACATATAGCAATCTGTTATTATTGAAACAGTGCCACTCCTGCAACAAAATGTACAAGGTCAACATAGATAATTTAAGAATGATTAACTGTAGTGTACAGTATGCAAATTGCTACCTAAAGGGTACTATAACAGGTCTGGAACTTGTGCTTTGCCAGATGTGGCATGACTTAGAATATCTTAGAAATTATCTGTGGGACACCTATGTGGGCCATTTATGTAAGTAAGTAAGTAAAGCTTTATTTATCTAGCACCTTTCATACAGGAAATGCAGTTCAAAGTGCTTTACAACAGGAATAAGAACATAAAGTGAATATAAAAACATATACATGCATAGAATGAATATAAAAGCAGGGGAAAACACTAAAAAGAAAAGGTAAAGATCTAACTTTCCATATCCCTTTCATCTCCCTACCTTACACAGTCTTTCTGTACTTCCCACTGGCTTTCCACCAGCACCACAAACAGTTTTTTGGAAAAGGTCTGTCTCAGTCTCTGTGTACGTTCTCAGTCTCTGTGGACGTTCTCAGTCTCTGTGTACGTTCCCAGTCTCTGTATGTACATACCATATATACTACCGGTATATATGTGATTTACAAGGGTTTTTATGAATCTATTTAAATTGGGACCAAATATATTTTTGTATCGCTAGTGATGCTTGTGATAAAACATCTAATTTCCACTTTCCCAAGTATTTTTTTTTGCTTATGCTGTATATATGACTACTTCTCTGGTTTTTCTAGCAGATATCCATTCAATGTTCAAATTCAGAAAATCCTTATGTGTATAGATTTGGCAATGGAACCTGTTCATGTTGTGAAGTTTCTTGAAACAATATTGATATTTTCTGACTTCTTTCTGACATCTGCAGCATTCTTAAAAATGCTTTAAGTTAAACCAATAAAAAAAATGTTCTGGTAATATTATGTGAGTTGTGACTTATGGCATATCTGGAGCTTTAAACAGAATGTGTTTCGTTAGTGACCTTGAAACTGGGGACACCATTTTTAAGAGTTTGTTTCTCAAAATGTGCAACATATACAGTATCCTCATATTTTGATTTCCTATCACAACAGATAAAGATATTTCATTGTAAAAGTTACAAACATCTTTAATTACTTTACTTTGTTAAGACCCATGGCTAGGGACACAAAGCTTGCAATAGAAAGTGGTATAAAAACACAGATTTTGAATAACAGGAAAATCAATATGTTGTGTATTGACTTCTGCTAAGTCAGAACAAACTTTGATTTAATTTAATATCAAGAGTCTGGACATGTTGTTATTGATCAGCACCATCTCTGTAGAATGACCTATAAAAGGTGTTGTTATACTTCCAGAGAATAACTACATTTAAGGCAGGAGGTTTTTATACATGTTGGCCATTCACTTCTCAGTAGGTCTGTAGACCTAGGGGGGTATTCCATCAATGTCGCTAAAGGAATATCCAGGCTTATTCTGATAAGTATAAGAACTATAACATTATAACATATGAAAATATAACAAATAAAAGAAAATATAACAATTATCAGAAACAACAGTCAAACCTTAGGCTTACCAAAATCAACAGTTTGGAACATCATTCAAAGGACAAAAATCACTGGTGAGCTCAGCAATAGCAAATAGGCTTGTAGTCCAAGGAAGATGTCCATGTAGATTACCAAAGAATGCTCACCATAATTAACAAAAAACCCAAAACAACTGTCCCACAGATCACTCTCCAGGAGGTAGGCGTGAATGTAGACTACCATCCAAAGAATACGTCACCTGTAAAACTGCACTAAGGTGCAAACTACTAGTACCGTAATACAAAAAAAAAGATGGTCAGATTACAGTTTCCTAAAAAGACTGTAGAGCTCTGGAAAAAGGTCTTGTAGACAGATAAGTCATATTTTAAAAATATTATAAGTCATTACTTTTTTTATATTATCATGTACCAGAGTGATTGCAAAAGGAAAGTTTTGCAGAAAAAATTATCTGCCTAAGATTTACATAATACCACCTCATCTGTGAAACATGGTGCAGGTTAGGTTGAGGCTTTTATAGCTGCCACTAGAAGTTGCTAACTTGTCTTAATTGATTATTGTAACTGCTGACGGCAGCAGCAGAATGTATTCCGAAGTGTACAGAAGCATGTTGTCTGCTCAAGTGCAAGCAAAAGCCTCAAAATTAATCGGATAGCACTACATCATAAGGTAAGACAATGACCCAAAACATACTGCCACAGCAACTAGAAAGTGCCAGAAAGTGGAAAGTGGGCCAGAAAGTGGAAATGTCTTGGCTGGCCAAGTCAATGTTCAGATTTAAATCCAATTGAACACGCATTTCATTTCCACAGAAAAGAAGAAAAAAATAAAGGGGCATCAATGAGGTGGAGGCCAGGGAAAAAGGTGGGTTTTGAGGCGGGATAGATGGTTATGGATTCAGAGTCACAGGTGGATGGGGGGAGTGAGTTCCAGAGTCTGGGACAGTCATCTCACCAAAACTGTGGAGGTTGGAATTGGGGATGGTGTGGTGACCAGCAGTGTTAGTGACCAGGTGGGTTGGTGGGGGAGTAAGAGGTCAGATGGCCAATTGGTGGAGTGATTTGTAGGTCAGGAGTATGTTGATACACTGTTTGACAAAGAGCCAGTGGGGGTCATAGAGAACAGGGTTAGTAATTAATTGAGGGAGTAGGAGTTGATACCAAAAAGAAGTGGGTTGCAGTAGTCCAGGTGGGAGCATATGAAGGAGTGGATAGGTATTTCTGCAGCAGGGTGGGAAAGGGTAGGCTGGAATTTTGTCAATATTGCAAAGGTAGAAGAATTACACTTTCAAGAAACGTATCCCTGTTAAAGGCACAGGCCTATGTTAAAGGGATATTATATCCTGTAACCTGTTAATATGGTAAAATACAGGCAACCTGGGTCTATTCAGTTAAACTTGTAAAGGAGGCATATCAGATTGTCATATTCAAATGGATTATGAAATGATTGTTCTTGGGTTCCTGAATGATGATTTGGTATGTTCTTTGACCAGAGGAGGGCAGCATAATCTCTATCTGAGTGGTCTATGTGGATTTCATTTCCAATGTCTCAATCCCTGCTTCAACAATCTATCGAAGTATAACTACGACTACGCTTCAGAGTGCATTTCTGTGTTTGTCCCTGTTTATGTTGATTTACTATAGATCTTTGCCCCATGCTGGAGGAGGAGCTATTCAAAAGGGGGCTATAAAGGGAATGTCTCGCTGATAAATTAAATAGCATTTGAATTATTTCCATTGATATTCATACACATACAGCTGAATGACTCAAGAACAAATACAAGATACAAGGGACATTCTTCGAAATGTACACTTTATTTTAAACAAAAGTACAAAAACAAAAGTCAGTATTTACAATACTTGCATGGCAATATTTACCTTCTTTGGTCTTTTTTTTTTTCTTCTTCAAATTTCGATGGTTTTACATTAACTTCAACATAGGGAATAAACAGCAGGTTGACAGTCTGAGATGTCACATGGGAAATCTCATTTCTAAACCCTAAAATTAATACAGAAGGCGTTAGAATTATCTTTTCAAATGTCTGCAAGTAATTACTACCAATTGTTCAGTACTTATCTAAGTGGTGAATTTTGTGAGAATAATTGATTATACCTAACAGAAACGCTAAACTTGTCACCTTGAACAATATAAATAGCGAAACAGAAGAAATAAAATCACAATTACATCCAGGTCTGATATATTTACAGATTCAGTAAATGCTCAAAGATAACCCTGACCTAAGTTGTGAAGTGTACAGCTCGACAACTTGCCTCTTTCCACACATATCTGAAGTGAAAGCACAGAAATACACACTATGAGCACAACTAAGACAAGACATTTCCTGTAATGTGATGGTTATGTCCAAACTAAACGTGACACACTGACAACTGCTGACCGTTTCAGACTGCACTGGCTCATCTCCTGATACGCTTGAAGGTAAAAATGTACAGCAAAAAAATAATAAAAAATAAAGAAAAACCATGTAACATCTCATGAAATAATTTTTTACAACAGATCTCCTACTTCCTGCAGTGCGAGAGGATACATCTTGATATTACCATTCATAACCATTAGCCCTTTCAATAATGTCTTCTATTGTACATGTTTTCAATGGAGACCACATAAAATGGCAATAAACTATTTAAAACATATTTAATGTGTTGACTTTGAAAAGAAGAGGTGTTCAGTTATGATAATACATAACTGAGATGAACAACAATGATGAACATTAATTTCAGATCCTCCTAGCACTGTATATTCAGGGTAAGGGAGGCATAGGGCAACATACACATCCTGACAGAAAAGGCATCTGGTCCAGTAGTAATACTACCAGTAAATAACTAAAACATTTATATTGGCATTTTTCTCAATTTCTCCAAATCCACCCAACATCCTCACCCAACCTTTGAAACAATAACTGTTATAATGGGAAAGTTGACATATCCTTAGTGCAGACAAGTTACCGGTATCTACAATGCATATCCTTTAATTTATCCTGTTTTTTTGTTTTCAGTATTAAGAAGAAAGAAATATTGTGGATATGCTTTTTTGGGAGAGAACTCTCTGAATCTAAATCCAAATGGTCTTCATCCAATTCTTAAAAAAAAAAAAAAAAAAAAAAAATCCCATTTAAAGTCATAACAGAGGTGTGCAAAAGTTTCTTGTCACTGTTTCCTCACTGCAAGAAAAACATAAATAAAATGTTATAGCATTAAAACGTCTTCTAAAATATGTAATATTATCCCAGTATCTATAACAACATATGACATAACTTTGTTGGTGCAAATTATTCCAAATGCCTCATCTGCTAGTTGTGAAGCAGTATTAAGTATCATGTTAGAGATAATTCAACCTGAATGAATACTATCTACGTTGTGCACAGTGTAATTATTTATAAAGGGAATAGTAATAATGCCCCTGATTTATTACAGTTTTTTTGCCCCTGATTTATTACTATTTATGGTTGTCCACTGCCTGTATGTTTCATTTACCTTTCTCAATCCCCACGTTGACTTGATCTTTACACCTCAGCTTTCTGGTTGTTCTCTTCCAGCTTCTTGCTCTCTTCAGTGGACCCGTCCTCCTTCTCCCCAGTCTTCCAGCTTCCTTGCCTATGAACACAATACAGTTTGTTAGCTAGGTTGTTCCACTAATGATAATCCATCACCGTAACTTGCTTACATAACCTGTTATGAATTGTCCACACTGATAAATGGTATATGAAAAGAATGACTGCTGCTTTATAATGATATTTCAAGCAAGTTACGAGTAGTTTAGTAGTAGTTTTAGGCTAAGAAACTCTCCTTGAATTAGGTTAGTATCAGGTTTGAAACTCAATTATGATAGTCTAAAATGTTGATCTTACTTGGATTTTTTCATATACAGCCAGTAGGCTAGGCCCACAACTACGGTGGCCAGGAGGAGGCCTATGACCACGCCCACCACCACCTTCGTCTGGTCGTCATCCTCTGACGCGTCTGCGTCTGCAAAAACAAAGCACAGATACATCAGAGACTTAGAAAGAGAACGTTCCAGAAATCATGAACTCAGAGCATTTAAAATGTAAACATTTTTTGTCAAAACAATGCATGGATGAATACATATTGTATCCACATCACACATGACGATGATTGTTACACAGTTTGTAACTTTCTGTCCATAATTTTGAGTTTGTCACTAGGCTACATACAGTATGCAAACCCAGTCTACCCAAAAGCCATGACTGCCTTTCTCTTGTGAAAGTATGATAAAAATACATGTTTGACAAATGGAAGAATGGGTAACATAGAGAGATATTTTGTCAGGATGCTGGTAGCTCAACTCCCTCTGATCCACTGAATTCCACTGAATGTTAATCTTCTGTTACCAATATGTCTACATCACCAGCACCACATCTTATTAATAAGAATGTAGTTATTTATTTATTTTTCCTGTATTGCATTTGATTATGAAATGTGATATAAAAAAAGCTTGATTAGAGTTGAGTTTATTTGTTTGTTTAACAGAAATTCGAGTAAGGATTTCTGAGTGTTGATAATCTAAAGTAGTGTCAGAGCTCCAGATGGCAAGAATGCACAATTAAATAGTAGGTCCCTCTCTCTGTCTAGGAATCCAATGTGTTTTTTCCCAACAGGAAATTAAAAAGAAGACCATAATCCATAACAACTTACCTTGTTTATCCATTCTGACCTCCTCAAATACTGAAATCAGATATAGAATGATATTAACGTCCAACCCAAAAAATCAAGTAAGTACACTGCACTTTCATTGGTGAGTGTTGTGTATTGTTGTCCTATGTGACTCTTGAATTAAATCGAGTGTAACACGCGTTGGAGGTGGAGGTTGCCTGCATGCAAAACTGAGATTGGTGTGACGCAGAGGGGGGAAAGGATAGAGAGACCAGCATCCCGACAAACAAACCAGAAGTAAGGGAAGATGAATAAAAATCAAGGGAGCATTGATTTTCCAGATACCGATGAGGTGAGCAATATGGGCTGCGTTCATCTACTGACATTCCTGCAGGACCAGCCGGGCCAGAGTGAAGTAGAGAGCTCAGAGCATGCATAGTATGCACAGGAAAACTATGC
>NC_137688.1:39024916-39047416 GCF_963989245.1 Nansenia antarctica
ATACCCTCAATGATGCAGAGAATGGCTCATGTCTTTACCTTCAACAACCAGCTGGAATGAAGCTTTTTGGACGAGAAAGCCCATGGTGACCTCACACTCATACGACCCAGAATCAGAGTATGTCAGCTTTTCAAATTTGGGCTGTGTTTCAAGCTTGCTGTTGTCCTGAAAAGGTTGAACATGACAATACAATTACAAATTGTGATGTAATCTTACAATTCACCCTCTTAGTAGTTTCCATCACACAGTTCCATCCAAAAATACTAATCTAGGCAACAAAGATAGACTCTTTTAGCTTTCTTATATAGTTAGTATATAGTACTAATAGTACATAGTAGAAATATAGTTTCATCAAACTCTAATTAGGTAAGAAGCAATGATGGTGTGTTCTTATGTACAGAAATAGTTTTATTAGAGGAACATATGTACATAGGGAGACTGTTGTGGACAACAGTGGTTTGGTCCTCTTACCTTTGTCCATGACACCTTGAGTACTCCAGATGCAGCGGTCTGCAGGGTCACAGCTAAGCTTTTTCCGGCACTCTCAACCACCTTCCCATAGGGGCTTAGGCTCATATCCAGGTCTGAAAGGCAGGAGGACACTATAATAGGCAGTTTAACAGCCCTGAGGAGAAGGGCAGAGCACTCCTGCTGAAAACCATATCAGCACCCTGCAGAAGCCCCAGCACGTCCTCATTGATCCAGCTTATTAAACACATTAAAGGACCTAAGCTCTCTCTCATCGCTCCAACCTCACAGAGACTCTTGGTTGTCTTCTCTCTAACAAGCTCTACTGTATGTCTCTCTTCTGAGAGATACGGTTACAAACAGAAACCTACTCTGACAATGGGTATTTTTGAACTACTAATGTTGAAAATGAATTGATGATGATTTTGATAATTACTAATTAATTTTCTTTTATTTCCGTGAATCCATGGACTTCTGGCAACATCACAGACATTATTGTTTGGGACTCAGTTGACGAAATAGTGCACCAAAATATAAAATACCCAATACTATACTAGATATGGTACAGGGCATGTAGCTTTATGTATGTAGTTTGAAAGGTGGACTTACAATTGATGGTGATGTTCTCAGAGGCCTCGATCTTGGCATTGTCAGGAAGAGAGCACTTGTATTCGCCGGTATTGTCACGTGTGACGTCGTTCAGGATGTAAGTGTTTGCATTCTTCACTGTCACCACCTCCCCCTTGAAAGACACAAGGCTACATTTAAAGGACCTTGCATGGGCTTGTTTTCAGGTAAACCCAGCTCTTCAGAGACTGAGGAGGACATAAAGTGGAACATTGAGGGATTGACTGGGTTAAAGAGCACTTCAATGGCTGTGTGGCGGCATGAGATGGAGTAAATGAGTAAAGAGTGGGAATAAATGGGGCATAAGCTGGAAGGTATGTTTTTTTTTAGGGAAATCGATGAGGATGAGATAATAATGAGAGCTTGCCTTGAGGTGGAAGTTAAAGCTGGTTGGAGGCGGGTTCCCATCAGCCATGCACTTCAGGGTCAGGTTGTCTGCCTCCGTAAGAGGGCCCTCAGAGACGACCTGGAGAGTGACCTTCTCAGTGGGGTCTGTGGGGACAGAGCAGGAGAGCCAGAAAGAGAGGGGCACACAGAGAGAGAGAGAGAGAAAGAGGTTGACAAAGAGAGAGAGAGAAATGGTAAGAAAGAGCAGGGGTTAGAGGGAAGGACAGTCAATCAGGCACAGTGCTGCTATTCCTAGAAAGCCAGGCCTGGTGAGCACTTCAAAGATCAACCATGAGAACTGACGGTAGTTAAGACAGCAGGCTATACACTTTCTTTCTGAGTATGTTCCTGTGGCGATGACCGCTTTTGAATGTACCAGTCGAGCTGCTTCAACCCCAAGTCGCACCCTGAGGCGCTAGACAAAAAGCTCTTTTCAAAACCTCAATGGCCAAATTGCCCACATTCTGTTGTGGATCCTGCCAGCTTTCCAGGTCCTATTTAAACCATCTGGAGTGAATAATATCGACCTAGCCATCACTCTAATGCTACGCTCGGAATCACTCTCACACAACAGGCTCATCTTCACCTCAATTTTAAATTAGCGCCATTAGTGTGTCATTATTGTTGTCTACCTGAGCTGAAAGAAAAGAGCTATGGAGGTACAGGTTATCCAACTTCGGTATACAGTATGCTGAAAATAAAACAGCTATCAATATGGTTGTCGATACACTCAAGGCTGGCTGCTGAGGCAGATTGCAGATCAATAGTTTACCTTGGACAGTTAGTGTGCTTGAGGGTGGTTGGGAAAGTTTGGGAAGTTGGAGCACTTTGGGTAGTTGAGGCAGTTTGGACAGTTTGAGGCAGTTTGGGGCAGTTTCAGGCAGTTTAGACAGTTAGGGTAGTTACTATGGGACAGTTTAAGTAGTTGGGGCAGTTTGGTGGCTCTCTGGCTACTCACAGATGACAGTGAAGGTGACAGGAGAGGACACCTGGGCTGAGTCTTTGGTGCCACAGGTGAACTGGGCGTCAATGTCCTCCTTCACAGCGGTGTACTGAAGGGCAGAGGTTGTACTGGAGAGGCCAGTGGTGGGATCTACCTTCACCGAGGCAGTGATCACAATCCCTGAAATGACAACATTGATTAGTACTGTTACAGTCAAAGATACACTGATAAACACTCACACGATCACCAATGATGTAATGGAAGGCAAACAAACGTGAATGCTTTGACTTTGATGGTGAATATAGTTCTCCCAGTTTTTTACGTTTTAACGTTAGTGTTTACATTAAGAATTGTTTACATCCCTGATGATCATCAAGACACACTGTATACCCCACAGACACATACAGACATTGAGATGAGATTGAGGGCACAGCAATATCGCCATTGTGGGGCGAAATCAGATCTGTTTCACAACGTAATATTATTAAATATCTCTTGAATATAACTCAATCTTCTTGAGTTTCACACAATACATTTAAATGTTTTACATTTAGCAGACGCCTTATTCCAAAGTGACTTACAATCAATACATTTGACTAAGTAAGTGAATCATCTATCCACTAGCCATAGCAGGAAAAAGTAATCTATGCTCAGGCCAGGGGCCATTGGCAGTCATCGTGCTAGAAGAAGAAAGATTTCGTTTAAAAAAGAAAAAAGCTAAACATTCATCAACGTCAAATCTTCACACATCTTGAGTTGTTTGTTTCTATTCTGTAAATAAAACATCAGAAGAAGGAATACGTATGTAGGCCTACAATACCTTTCCCATCAGCCTCCAGGGGTTTCTTGTTCTTGAACCATACAATTTCGACAGCTGGATGGGCATCCAGAGCATTGCACTGCCCTAGCTGTGGAAATGGAACAGATCACAGAGTGAGAAAGCTGCAACAATCCTTGAACGATCCGTCTGGGCATACAAAATTATTACATCATGCAATTAGCTGAATCTCTCTCTCTCTCTCTCTCTCTCTCTCTCTCTCTCTCTCTCTCTCTCTCTCTCTCTCCCTCCCTCCCTCTCCCTCCCTCTCCCTCTCTCTCCCTCTCTCTCCCTCTCTCTCCCCCTCTCTCTCTCTCTCTCTCTCTCCATATATATATAATATATACAGTATATATATAAGGATTGCTGATGTACATGTGTGCATCTGCTTAATTGATCAAATACTTCAGATCAAATACTTCAATACATTTTATAACTAATGTATCATGAAAGGCCCCAAGCCATTTCACCATCCTCTTTTTTTAGTTCCTTTGGGTCTTTTAATTGGAGGAGGGATATTCTGCTGTTTACTAATTCATAGGAATCACTTCAAAGAACTCATCATTCAAGCAACTTCGTCCTTTCTTTGGTATGCCTCGAGATACTTCAGCATCAGTGTGGGATTTCCCTTAATAAAGCTGTGTGATATAATGTAGGTATATGTGCATGATAAAACCCCCCACCTTGGTGAGTTTGCCAATATCCAGCTCCTCAGCATTGCCTGTGATCTCCAGTCCTGATGGGGCCTCTGCAGAACATAGCAAATATATATAAAAAAATAGGCAGAGAGCACTATTTCACATTCGTTGGTGGTAATATCACATTGCACAACTCTACTGCAATTAGTAGCCTCTTGAATCATGGGTGCTTTCTTATATTACAATGGCTGGTCTCCCATATTATCACAGCTGCCCTCCTGCCCCTCGGTACACTTAATAATAATAATTATTATTATAATTATAATATTAATAATGTAGAGATAAATATAATAAGATCAATACAATAAAAATAGCAAGCCTATTAAACACATTAAAGGACCCAAGCCTAAGGTTACACTGCCAAGTAACAACTCCTGGAGAGGGGAACCAATTAAAACTATTTTAATGACCTGACCATAGACCCCCTGGACACAACTTACTGTGGATCACCACATGAATCGGGTATTCTGAGATGTCGAACTCAGCCACGACCATGCAAGTGAAAGTCTTCTGGTCATTCAGTGTTGTTGCAGAAACCAGCAAGCTGGAGTTTTCGTCAATGCCAACACGTTCCTTGTACTCGTCAGTGGCAGTGACAGAGGCATTCTGGCCAATCTTCTTGACAAGCAGGTCTCCAAAAGCCCCATCACCCTTATCCTGAAAATACAAAGTCATGAGCAAAATAAACTAAGCATACAGGACTTGGTAGGAAGTAAATACACTTGGTCTGTGATTTACCAGTTCAAAAACTTTAGGTCATTCTTTTCACATTCCTGTTTTTAATGCTTGAGGAAGACTCTTACTGTACAAGCCTCATTTGCACAGTTAAAATCTGGTTTTCCTCACATACCCTTTGCTAGGATTAGTGTGTTTGCATAGGGGCACTGGAGTTAGCACGCACTGAGTATTGGACGGAAAGTTGTGTGTGTGTTTGTGAGAGAGAGAGAGAGAGAGAGAGAGAGAGAGAGAGAGAGAGAGAGAGAGAGCTAGACAGAGAGAGAGACAGAGAGAGAGACAGAGAGAGACACACACAGAGACAGAGAGAAATAATACTTGTCTCTTTAGTGTCATTCCTTCCTCAGGTAGAGTAGAGCAACTCATATTTATTAACAACTTACATATTTCCACTTTGTGATGAAAATGTCCTCTGGTTTGGTGTCGCCTTTCAGGCATGGCACCTTAAGGGTTTCCCCATACTGGCCAGTAACTGTCTCCAGACCGCTCACTGAAAAAGACAGAAAAACACATATTTTCACAATATTTTGGACTTTCTCATTCAGTTGATAAATACGGTCATCTTAAACACAGCATGAGATATCTTGCCTCAGATCAATTCTTCTACAGATATATGTTGATGTTTTGGTAGAATAATTTCTGTTCACAAGTTTGGGTTCTTTGTATATCGGCTATTATTTGAGAGAATGCATGTCTATATTGTCGATCTGATTTTAAAACTAAATGGATTAAGGGGTAGCCCAACTCGTTTAGAATTGATTATTTACAGCCTCTTTTTACTTTACAACCTTTCCCGCCCTCAGTTTTGTACAAAATGTTGCCGTGGAGACAAAGTCCAGCATGAGAGCGAGAGAGGAGTTGGGGGGGGGCTGTGATGGAGGGATCTGACTGAGGTGAAGGGGAAGTCTCTGAGGGAAAGAGAGGTCGCCATGGTGCAACTGATTACAAGGTGTCGTTCAACTCGTCATAAACAGCACTAACATTTCAGCCTTTTCAGAGTTTAGCTTGCGCTGAGGGGGAACAGCAGCAACAACACATTATACACACTACAATGAGGAACCAATAAATAACTGGAAAAAACAGGGAGTCTATTCATTGTAGAAGGCAACACATGATATGTCCTCAAAAAAATGTTTACTCAACTGTCCTGTTCACATTCAAACATGGGTACATTTGATTCACTCCGGCATTAGGAATCCATTCACTGTGCATTCACTTTTCCAAATGAAAAATTAGAATGACCTGCTGTGTAGTTGATGTTCTGGTCAGAGTAAGCCACTGATGGAGGTGTATTCATTTGCTTTCTGTGCCCAGAATTTGAATTCTTTTTGAATAAAATGCTTTTACCATGGTTACCATAGCTTCAGCGCAAATCAGGCCAGAGTGACCACTACACCCTTCAGCCTGTGAGTGCACATGGGATCTAATGGCCCAAAATCCTCATCTAGCCTCGGTACTCATTCAACCAGATAGCAGAAGTGCAGCTAGGAAGCTACTACTGGGAGATAACCTCTCTGAGCAACTCTGAAAACTTGGCATCCATTTCTGTCTGGAGTCTGTGAGAAATAGCCGGAATTTATGAATGGAAAATAATAGGAGGGGTGTGGCTATTAGTTTTGTTTTTTACTATTGCATATTGGGCTTATTGATTTAGGCTTATATTGTGTAATGTCCATTATCTTACAATCGTTTGCAGCACAAAGCAGCAAAGAGCATGTTAGCTCACCAATCTGAGAAAAAAGATGGCATTTAAAATGGATAGTTCACAATCTTATAGTTAGATGGTTCCTTAGACTGAAAGTAGTCTAAGGGCCAGGATGAACTACAATCCACGGTTAAGATTTGTTTGAATAGCCACACCTAACATCAGCTAACTTTAGAACAACAAAAAAGGGAGAACTAAGAACTAAGGGAGGGATGGGGGAAGTAGATTAAGTTCAAAATGTTTGGCCAAATCTCCTCAAAGTAACAAGTCCAACCAAGTGCATTTGAGTTGAATTGGCCATGTCATTTTGAACTTAGTTGGTGTAAAAGGTGAGTGACTGCTATGCATATGTGCAGGCTGATGAGATCTAAACCCTCTATTATATTTGTTGTGAATATGAACTGTTCTACATATGAACTGTAAGCCTAACCCTAACCCTAGAATCCAAGTCTTAAACTACCAATAATAAAATAAACAAGTGGAGCAGTTGTGAGGTTATCATATTTCCAATGGATAATGGACTGCTGATATTTCCTATTCAAATTTGTATTTTTGAATAGTCAAATAAAGGTATGTTCAACTACTTTTTTATTAAAGGGAGACGTTTATCTGCCCAAACTGGAATGAACCACAATGAGAGCTTATCGCTGCTATATTTATGCTGTATTACAAAGGACGAAGCTTCTGCTGGCTGTTAGGATAAGGTAATCCTCTGCAACGTGAGTAGGTGACCAACGTGACACCACGTTAGCCGTGCACTTAATAATCAACCTGTTTAAATACAAGCCTTTAGAGCTCTCTCTCTCTGTTTTTAATTGCAAATGACATATCACCCATGAGGTCAATTAAATGTTTAGTATGAAAAACAGGGAATTGGGAACAGTATTAAGTCATAATCGCTACATTAAATAGAATTACAGTACATTTCCATTTCTATAAGGAGTGTAGCGTCACACAAACATACTGTGTAACATGTAATCTTATCAAACAAAGTCCTCTGAAGCCTTAATTAGTTTCAATAATTTGTTTATGACAAATTTCTGCACTTATCAAAGTATCAGGTTCGATGTGAACGTATGTTAACACTGCATACAGTGGAAATGGGAGATCAAACAAGTGACAGTGTGTGAGAGAGAGAGAGAGGGAGAGAGACACAGAGAGAGAGAGAGAGAGAAAGAGAGAGAGAGACAGACAGACAACGAAAGAGAGAGCGAGCAGAAGCAGCAGCAGCAACAGGATATACTTTCATGTTCCTGATTAAGGTGACTCTCTCCCTGAGGAGAGACAGCTGAAGACAGCTCAGATACACGCTCACCGGGGAAATCATCTCCCTCCCTCTTCTCCTCCCTCCCTCCTTCTGCTTCTTCCCTTTCCATCTCCCTCTATCTCCCTCTCCTGTACCACAATTCTCTTCGCGAGTGAGACAAACATAAAATAAGCCCAGACTTATTAGGGCTGTGAATGGGGATTCCATGGTACCATGTCCACAAACGCTCCATGACAAATACCCTCAGAATACAGTGGTAAAAGAGCAGTGAAGAAAACCACTGCAACTAGATCAATAATGATTGGGTAAAGACCTACACTCCTATAGAGAATCGTACTTCGAATTGTACTTTGTCTGGGCTGCAAAAATCTAAGAAGACTTAACTCTGCATGACATTTAGCTTTTTCCCTCCCATATGCCTGAATTATTGAACAAGTGCTGCATTTTGAATTCCGGCATCCCATGAGGGTTTGGAGTGAGAAGTGAACTGAAATGTAACAAACTCTAAAGTCTTATCATCCCTAAACCATCCTTAAACCATCCCTAGAAGTACCAAAGAGAAGTCTACCATTTGCTGGCAGCTGCTCTGACCAAATATTATCTGGGGAATGTCAAGAGTGTTGAGATAAAACCAGAATGAGCTACTGTAGGCTTCCATATATCAATGATTTATTAAAACCCTTCTCAGCTAACTTGCATTGTCAGAGTGATATCTGGGATGTTTCATACATATTGTTTGGTTAATGCTTAACAGCACTGCCTTACGTCCTGTAACCTCACACTCTACATGAATGATATACTTTTCCAAACCTGTATTCGAGCATCGCTGCGTTACTGATTCGTGTCATTTTTGTTGGTGCAGCCAGTTCAGCAGGTTTTTGACACACAGCTCTCTCCCCCCCCCCCCCCCCCCCTCTTTCTCTCTCTCTGAGGAGAGGGCTGTTATCATCCCCCTGATGGATGACTGACAGCACACTTGCACAACATCCTTATCACACAAGGAGCTTTTTGTTCAGTGCATTATATAGGCTATACCATGGGAGCACAGGGCCAGGGCTCAATATTGTGCTCTATATTTGCTATTCTTCCTGCCTGATGCAGTCCCCAGAGTCTCTGGCGAAAAAAGCTGCATGTGGGCTATGGACTACTACCAGTATAGCTCTAATATCAATGATTAACCACATGTGGGAAAGGCAACTGAAAATGTGTGGGAAAAAGAGAACAGCGTTGAGATTTTGGAGACTGGTTTAAGCTGGCTTCTTATCAATTCAGGTCAACATCTCTACGTCTGAGGGTGATGATGACAGAAGCATTTTGTGCTCAGACACAGAATGTGAGGGTGGAATTATTATTTCAGCACACTCCCCTTCTCATATTTCCTTTTTAAAAGCAGGAGGCAAAAACATTTATAACGTTTAGAACTTTATTGTCTGGTTTACATAAAAAAGTAAATGCAAATGCTCTGTGAGACAAGGCAATGATAGGTATGTTATCTATTGGAGTTACTGTTGTAGGTTCCCCAGGGCTCACTTAACCCATCTGTCATGCTCTGTAACAAAAACGTCAAATAAATAATACACAGCAATATCATACAGCAATATCTGGCAGTCTTCCACTACAACAATGAAATGAAACCTTTAACTTGACTGTAGCTTCTGGGGGTCTGGGTTTCATTTAGTGACGGAATGTGAATTCAAGGGAGGAAAATTGTGCACATACTTCCTACTTGATCAAATGTTATCTATAAGGCACACGCTTCTGTACTCCACGACAGGCGGCACACGCCTATTTTCAACACAACAAATCAAAATTACTGCCAGTGCCTGTCGAATTGTTAAAGAGAGGAGAAATGTGTTGTTGATGCAAGCAAGGTAATTTGACTAAAACAGTCTTTGTGAATTGCTGAAAACAGAGAGAGTTGAGAGGTTCCTCTCCTGCACGGCACACAAAAAAATACAATGAACCTATAGCTTCTATAGCTTCAATGGGACCTATAGCAGGCTTCTGATCCTGAAGGAAAGAGACATCTCCATGTCATGATGTCAATGATTGTTCCTGGGAAAAAAAGACTCGATTAGACCCTATTCTCTCATCAAAACCCATACAGAGGATCTGTTTGGCAGTCACTCCAGGGTGTACCCTATTGAACAAACAGCTCTGAAAGGACAGTGAGACTAAACAAAAGAACATTCAATCAACATTGGGTGAAAATGTATGGCTCGTGTGTCGCAGTTGTGAGGGGGGGCACGTTACAGCTTGTTATACAGTTATAGCAGACACTATGTTTCTATGTACGGTATGTCTTTATGCTTATGTTATTGTGATTCTATATATTGTGATTTTGTTGCCTCTATTGTGATTTTAATCCATGTACAGTACTTTGGTCAGCGCAAGTTGTTTTAAATGTGCTTTAGAAATAAATATGACTTGAATAGAATTCAGTTAGAGTTATAGAACGTTGTAGTGTTTGGTTCTGTAGTGTTATATAACCTTAAACGTAAAGCAGTCAATACCTAAAACCAAGACAGCAGACGGGCAGGGCTCAGGGTTCATGGCTCAAATACCCCCCCCCCACACACACACACACACACACACACACACACACACACACACACACACACACACACACCCCACCTGCCAGGTGCCCATTGTTGTTTAATGACTGATAGTCCGTCTCCTGTCAGCTCTGTCCCAGACAGTTCCTGAGGAAGGCTCAGTACCTGTGCAGACTTGCCACCATAGATCAGATTCCTCTTTTTTCCCGCTTTTTGCTGTAGTAGGGGAATACTCCGGAAACAAAGGAGGAAGGAAAAAAGGAGGAAGAAAGACCTAGGAAGATGAAGGACGAGAAAGTTGTCTTCCAACTGCTAACCCTCTGCTGCAATGAAATTATGTTGTTGTTGTTGTGATGTAAAGTAGCCTGCTTGTCTGACAGTCTTCTGATGTTGTAGCAGTGATTGCAGTAGGTAGGTACTAATGATTATGAATATCTATTCAAATGTAAAAACTCTCAGATAATATTTTTTTTCCCCAACTAACATCAACACATTTGACACGTCTGTTCTAAATTCTGTGAGTTCTCATCAAACTCCCTAAGAGTAAACACACAGAGACAGGCAGACAATATGAAGCCACTCACTACTCCTGCCAAATTTGAGCCCTAAGCCATCACTAGGTGAGGCAATCAAATTATCCAGCAGCCTGTGCATTGTTTGTGAACAGGTGCCTCGTTTTCTCTCCACCTGCTCTCCCCAGAGAGTAGTCCTCCATCTTGTTCCATTGTCATAGAGAATAAAAATAGTCCTATCAGACACGTTCCCTCCCAATAGCATTCAAGCTCTACAGAAGCTGTGTGTAACCAAAGACTTCCGCTGCCAACTACAAATGCTCTGAAAATGGTGTGCACAGTGTGGACTGTATAGGCCCATTCTGCTGTACAGTAAAGAGGACAATTAGGATGGTCTCCAACATTAGAGCAAATGAGTGTGGGATATGTTCATTATGCATGTGGGACAGACTGGCAGGAAGAGACAAAGCACATTAAGGTGTGCTATGAATCAAGTGATGAGCCTGAAAGTGATCGTGTGGCTTCATTACTCTTTCAAATGTCCTGTTCCATGCACTCAAACACAGAAGCGAAACCTCTATTAAAAAAAACAAATTAATTACATCTGACTGGATGAACTGCAAGGGTACAGAAAAAAAAACAGCAGCCTTTTGTCGGGTTCGGTGGGGTAAGTGCACTCTGCAATCCCATCCATTATGTTGTGAATTATGTATTTGAGGGGTGCAGGGGAGGAGACCCCAGGGGAGGTCTGGTTATGGGATGTCTCTTTCCAGACAACGGATGGACCAACCAGATCATTGGAGGCTCTCAGTACTGACCCAGAAGATCAACCAACCTCTCCCCATTAACCGCCTGCTAATAAACCCAACGTCAGGCCATTAACAAAACCCAGCCACACCACTTCCCCTAGCTCCATTAACTCCTTATCTAATTCACTGCCTACGGGTCTTTTGTAATGACTTCATTTTGCTGTTTCGGCAGAAACTGGCATTACCTCACCCTTATACTATAGGGGTTACAGTATGTTTGTTACAGAAGCACTTCACATTTCTTGGAACTACTCAAACAACTGAGAGAGAACAGCGTGGGAGGACTAATAGTCCTGGCGTCGTCATTACTGCGGACTGTGATTTGGAGTCTGGATCGGAATTAACTTGATGACATTACAGATCTTAGTTTCCTTATTCAATAAGGAGGAAAACAGATTCATTAGTTAGCGTTCTCTATCTGGCTCACTAAAGAAAAGGGTTGCTGCCGCAGAAAAAAAGGTACTGCTGCAGAAATTGAACTGATGTTCCCATGTCTTTGGTCTTTCAGTAATATATCACCATCACATTTGCATTGATCCTTTTAGACATCCAGTTACGGTACATGGTCTGACTGCTCCATCAATAGTTTTATTAGGCATCATCAAATTGGTCACTTGACAATTCCAAGACAACATCCTTAACATCAAAGAGTACCTGCCTTCAACATGGCTCTGGTATCAACTGGTATTGCATCAGACAGAAGGTGCTTTGCATATTGTTAGCCATAGTACTCTTAGCTCCAGCACTCCTTTGCCTGAGGCAAAACTACTGTGACATGCAAGCACTAGAGCATGATGCACAATTTCTGGGGTCAGTGTCACCCTTCCTGGGTTGCTGGGGTACAACATTCAATTTTCGATTCAGTTCAATTTCATCAGTAGCCTGTGGGGCTTTCAACAATGTGCTTGTAACAGACCACTTCACACGCAAGGCAAGACCCCAAAGCCATGGCAAGTCTATTATATTAACGGTGGCAAGAAAAAACCCTTTGGAGTGGATATATGACACTAGGAGAGAACTTGACTATAGGCTATAGACTCTTAACCCGATGGAACATAGCCAGAAAACTCTACTGTTTACTTTGTGCTCAGGCACCATTCTTTCTGTACCTGTGTCTCCTCTCGAAACCTTTGTTTCAGCACACTCTTAGAAAAAAAAGGTGCTATCTAGAGCCATAAAGGCTCCCATGGCTGTCCCTGTGGGAGAACCGCCCCCCCCTCCCCTCCCCTCCCCCAGCCCATCCTCCCTTGTCCCTAGCCCCCACTCACTGCTTTGAACATTTGCATTCCATTGGGCCTGGAAGGGGCCCCTTGAAATTATGCTATCTGAATATGGTGCCATAACATGCCTCTGTTGAGGGGAAAATAAACCTTTTATACACACCACCACCAGAAGCTAGTACCTAGCCCCCACCCCACCCCACTCAATACCTAGCTCTAGCTCTGACTGGACAGTGGACGTGGAGAGAGAGAGTCAGATGATAAGCCCCATAGGCTGATCACATCTGCTGGTTAACAAAACAGCATTTGATCCCAGAGAGACATTGTACTGTAGGAAGCTAGAGGGCTGACATTTCCCCAATGCAAAATGAATGATGAATGGGTGCCTCCACTCCGGAACACCCTGCAGTTTAATTATTGGCCTATACTTTGCCATATCAATAATGTACGTGTTATTATGTTGTAAACAGCCAAATACAAATACAAATCATTTGTTCAACTGACTGCAATGCAATGGCTTTCATCTCAACTAATTGCCATGTGGCCAAGAGGAGCTGATGCTTTCACATTTACCAGAGTAAGTAGTCCCAGTGTGTTGCGGAGACTCTTAATGGCAGAGCTGACATTCTAACCCTTCACTGTGAGAGAGACCAGGCCTGCCTTCTCCCATTCTAATAAGGGACATTACAGCCTGGTTGGTATTACAATGGCATGAGGGTTTGAATTAGTGTCTTGCTTCACATTCTGTTCTAACACTGGGGGGTCTTAGAGCCTCTCAGAAGGCAACACAGACCAGATAACTGAGAGAACTAGCCACAAGGAATGCAGATAATACACACAGAGAATTCAATACCTGCATATTGGCATACCGACGTATCTTGTGATGGGTTCGCTGTAAAAGGTTAAAGATTGCCATGAGTTCTCCCAAAGTCTGGGGGGATTTATATTGGGGGGAGGGGGATATCACACTCCTAGTTACTGTTGCTATCAATGAAAAAAAGGCACTGTTGCTTCTTATGTCTTGGCAGTGTCCCTTACAGACAAACCGATGTTTATGCTGATTCGGTAAATGTGTAACAAGTGAGATGACACACAGCATACAGTTAAATAAACAGAAGCGCCTCCCACTTTAGCACACTGTTTAAAAGAAAACAAATAGGAAGGCCGGAAGATGTGTGTTATTCTTTGGCGGACGTTAGTGAAAGACACCCCCTCTGGTGCTCTGGGATCTGTGTGCGGAGGTCATTCACCTGGGCCAGGTGTGACTAACGTCCATCACCGATGACCTGAATGCTGACCCTGCATGTCATGGGGGGCCTCATGATGACCTGACTTGCTCAAAGGAGAGCTTGTTCAGCCTTAACCTCCCCAACGCCCCCAGGTCACAGCCAGCCAGTCATTCTTCTGGGCTCCATCCTGGACTAGTCTGCCAAAAGGTTCTGCCTGTCAACCCTAAGATCAGTGTTAAGCCTGGATCCCCCCTCCACCGCTCCCTCAGAGAGAGATAAACACTCAGATAAAGGAGATAGAGGGGAACACTATGCAGGTCCAATAACAGACTGATCCCACTGACGAGCTCTGGAGAGTGCCTGTGGAACAGGAGAAGAGGCCATGCTAGTTCGACTGAAAACCCCTACTGTGATGCTACACTACAAGAGGATTACTACGCAGTAACTAAACTATCACTGGCGGCATGCCTGGCCTCGCAGGAGAGGCGGCAGTGGTTGGAAGTTTTGACTGAAAAAACAACAACTGGTTCAAACTGGTTGAGCAGTTTGTTCACCTCTGGGGGAGTGGGCTTATAGACATGCTGCTTAAAGGCTTCCAACAGAATACAAATGTCCAGAGGAGATGTTCAATTTATATGAGCTTTCAGTTAACAAAACTGTTCCCCTATAGGCAATTGTACAGATAATTAATTTTGTATCTAATTTAATATGATATGATTAAAAGCTTGCTTTTGAATTCACGTTTGAATTCCCTGACAGTACAATGTAACAGACTTTTCTGCTGTTTTATTTTATTTTATATAAATTATTTTAGTGTGTTCATTTTAGCAGAATGTGCCATTGTCAAGGAAAAGCATGAGAATGCAGGGAGGGTTAGAACTGTAAATGCCAAAGCTGCAATGACTGAGTGAAATACTTACTGTTATAGGTAATGTGCATGTGCATAGGCATAGGTGTACATAGGTCTCACTAGTGATGGCATATCCCCATGTGGAGCAGGCGTTTTCTCCCCTCTCTGGTGTAAGTATTTAACAAGCAAACCTTTAAAACGATGTACAATTGCAAAAAATGCACTTACAAAATACCGTATTTTCCAGCATTATTGCCATACTTCCTTTTTACTTCCCTTTCCTCTTTCTGTGGCTATAGATAACTCTAGAAGAAAGAAGAAGAAGAAGAAGATCTCACTTTAAAGACGTAACTCTATGCTTTCCCCCCGTTGTTCGGTATAACATATTTTCATTACTCACTACAGAGATGACTCATTGGCCGTTATATGGTCCTAGACCATTATGACATGAAGACCAGGCATATATCAACATAAATGCTTCGACCCATCTAGTCTGGCGCCACGTGTCTTTGACTAGTGACCCCCCCCCTCCTCTGTCTGTGCTCCGTATATATTCAACCCCATGGTGCTTTTGAACGGGAGCTTTTGAGATCCCCCTGATAATGAGCAGATTTCACTCCACCACTAGCAGCAGAGAGGCACGCAACGACTTCACAGGCTGTCGATAAGCAACATTTCAGGCTCATGATAAGTGATAAAAGAAAAACAATATATATACTTTACTGAACAGTGTTGAACACTCCTCTACTGAGGGTTGGAGAGATCTTGGGTTGGACCAGGCTTGCTGCGCATTAGAACAAGTCATTGTACACTGCAACATTCTAGAGCATTCTCCTCACGGACAAAAACAAACAGCAACATTCTGTATTCTGGTATTACAAGATGACACGAAAATATGAATAAGGACCAAGAGAAATGCATGTACATATAAGAGGAAGGGTGGCCACGGGTGGACAAAGTGATCTAATTACTAGAAGTGCCATCTGGCAACGTTACTGTCTGGGCAAATGCATGTGTTATGAAAGACAGAGGGCTGTGATGCTCTCTAGTGACATGCATTGCCTAGTGTCTACTATGTTTATGGACAAACACACACACACAATGGCCTGCCCTGGAGCAAGGTACAGGTAATCCTACCATTTCCTGAGAGAGAGGGAAGGAGATAGAGAGAGAGAGAGAGAAAGAGAAAGAGAGATAGGGAGAGACAGAGACAGAGAAAATGGGAATGCCATAACCATTTATCTGCAGAACACACAAACTAATCTGACTACCAATGTTTATTGTGCCTTTTCCTTCTCTGAAACATCTTATTGCATGACCCCTGAATGAAATGAAATCACTGTCATTCATTGCATTAAGAAAAGAGATATCCTCCCCTCACCATATTGACTGCCTATAATACATTAACAGGCAGCAGGTGAAGAAATAAACGATTTCATAATGGGTTATGGCAGGTCCATTACTCAAAATGAAACGTCTGAAAGTTTATTTTACAATGTCCTCGCTCTCATATACCAGGCTGGTGCTTCGAATGATGCTGCCTTTATTAGAACTATGCAAGCTGAATTTGCTAGTGACTCATAATACGAGGCATTTTGTTTTATAAACAGGATGTTTCTCAAACAAAACTACTGCAGAGACAGAGTAGACTAGACTGTTTTACTTGTTATTCTAATACAGCAAGCCTGGTCCCAGAGCCCTCCACCTCACAGGGGGGGGGGGGGGGGGGTTCAACACTCTTCAGTAAGCAGTTTCTTAATCATTTATCATGAGCCTGAAATGTTAATTATCGACACCCATGTTCCTGTGAAGTTCTCAGTTCTTAAAGCACAAGCTGTCTTGGGTTGCAATTCCTGCGCTAGGGTTGTCTCCAAAGAGGCTAAGTACGGTATCAGTGTTTAACAGCACCTATGGGAGGTAAAATACTTCTCAGAAATTCTGTGCAGGGACACAGGGCTACTTGACCTGTTAAGACTACCCATCAGTCAATTGGACATTGTATTCAATTGCAGTGCTAAAGGCTCCTCACCTTGCATGTTGGCAATGGAGGAGTAAGAATACTGCAGAGTACTGGATTATGATGAAACCACTAATTCTAGGTACTTATCGCCAATCGCATCTACAGTGGCATAATTGCCATGCAAAGGCCATCATTTGACATAATTGAATTCAAAGTGGTACAATAGTGCCTGCCGCTGGTGATGCATGTTACTTGTGTATTTAGAGATGATTCTAAGAAAAAAAGCTGTTAACAGTGGCCTACTAGAAATGCTATTTTATCATTTCATTACTTATAGTGAAATAACAGCACAGCTACTAGTAATCTGTACATTAAGTACAGATACTTGTACTTATCTGTACATCCAGATAGTCAACAAAGTATCAACAGAAATGCCTCTCTTTCACAAAACCCACTGTCACCTGCCTTACAGGAATCTGATGTATGAGGATCAACTTGCTTTGGACCTATACTAACTCTTCAAAGGTACACTCTTGACTTTGCACTCCTGACATGTGTGGGGGCTGAATATTCTGTATTTCACCAGAGTTTATACCCAGGAAGGCAAAGCTGACAGGCTTTTAATCTCAACCAGAGAGATATGCTGCAGTTAGTGTTTGTCCCTTGTGAAAGTGAAGATATATCTCTCTCGCTCTCTCTCGATCTCTGCTGCAAGTTCATCTGAAGCAGCATGTAATCATAGATAGCTTCGGGCACCACAGGACAGATGAGGGGACATCAGTAGCTCACAAAGAACCAGTTTTTGAAAATGGAATGGAAGGATACTGAGGTCAAACAGAGACACAAAACACTTGTGTGGACTCTTCACAGAGCCACACTGTTGTTTTCATCGCTGAAAAAGCTGCAGTTGAAGAGTTTGAATGAATAGACAGTCCAACCAACCACTATTGCTGCCATATGCTTTTGACCTAACAAAGACCGATTTTAAAATTAATTGATGCAGCAAATTGTATGTCATTTTATTTGGGGGTGGCCTCAGAGGTTCAATCGTATGCTTCACCTTTCTGACTAAGCCACGACAGCTCAATAGTCCGCTATTGGAGCTTTACAGAGAAACTCAGAAATGGATTTAATACCATCTGACTCAGCCCCTCCCTAAGCTTGCCACATGTAAATAGGCGGCAATAATCACTTTATGGCGGGTGTAAATCTTGGAGGTTTCACCATTGACCCCTTGATGGGTCAGTTTGAGGCCCTGCTGCTGCAGCTCCCATGGGGTGTGGCTATATAGGGTCTCCATAATGGGACAAACCGTTATGCTTTGTCCCTTTACAGCTAGCATGAGGCATTGCGAGGAAGAAGAGAATTTCACTAAGTTCCAGGAACAAAGAGGTTCCTAAACACATCCCCTTCCTCCTCATGCGCACAAATGACTTGTTCCTACAGGGGAGTCTTTAGGCCACACTACCAAACCACACTGGAAATAAGTCTATTGTGTTTTTATCTTTGATGATTTTTATCATGTATATTGTTGATTTCACATGGTTGAAGCAACTTAAAGGGGTTCACCCAGTTTTCATAATGTGTTATCATGTCATATGCCTTACAATAAAAGTAGTGGAACAAAAGTGTAGTTAGCAACCACTAGCTTTTTCCATGGATTCTTCATCTCCTCTGTACATTGTTTTAGATGCGTACATTAATCATACTCAAACCAAATATTGTAGAGGCATTGCTTACGATACATGATACGATACTTTTCAGTACTCTAGCATCTCATGTAGCTGTAGTGAAAAAACTGTTCTACAACCAGACTGTGAAGCCTCTTTCTTACTAGCAAATGTAATAATTTCAATAATCCTGTAATAATGACAATATATCCATAATGTATATCCTAAAACATACTTTGAAGGAATAATCATTTTTGTGAGAGTTTGAGTCAATGTATATATAGACTGGAGAGGGGAGCTAAAAAATCTATAGAAAAAGCTAATAGTTGCTAACTATCAATTTGTGCCTGCTATGAAAATGTAATGAAAGGCTCAGCAAACACAATTGGGTTAACAATCACTTAAGTATGGATTTCAAATGTGTAAAATAATTATGAATGAATGAATGTATTCATTCATTCATTCATTCATGCAACACATTTAATGGTGAGCTCTATCTATGCCATTACCAACTCTTTCACACTGTCACACTAGGGAAGAACCTTTCAAAAGAATATTTTAACTAAGACTGTTTTCTCATTCAGGATAGGTCTGGAGGACATTCACTTTTCTTAAGGAACAGAGACACTTTCCCCTGGTAGAGTTGCGCATAAGAGAAGTGAGAAGACAGGAGGGGTCGTCCAGAGGGGTGTGTGCTGTTCCATCTTCATGACAAAGAGAGGAGTCGGCAGGAGAAGTCGTGATCATACACGCATTTGTTTAAAAAGAGCCGATTCACAATACAGTCTGCAGGGATATGGAGGACTCATGCAGTCGCAGGGAGTAGTCAGTGTGAATAACAATAGGGAGAAACAACCTGACTTTTTTGTCCCAAAACAAGGGCTGACCAATTCTAGTGGGCTGTAAGGCTTTTACCCAAAACCCATGGTACCTTCATGCATTTCAATGGAGGAATTCCTGCATAGGGAAGAGAGCTGGTGTATAGAGCACAGTCATTGCTCTCCTGTTGTAAAGCCTTTCTTTTTAACATTCAAACAATGAGACTTAGTCCCTCCCGTGGAATAGAAATAAAGCTTTGTGTGTGTGTGTGTGTGTGTGTGTGTGTGTGTGTGTGTGTGTGTGTGTGTGTGTGTGTGTGTGTGTGTGTGTAAGTAGCAGGGCTGAGATTACTGTTGGAAAATGAGTACTGGAAGACACCAAAAAAGATTCTCGAAGGCTGGTATCTCCATCCAGTCCAATAATCTGGTTGGTGTCCGATGGCATTCATGAAAATTCCAACATCTTGGGATTTAAAAAGGAATGTCTCACTGAAAATGTAATCTATATGTAAAACAAGTCATATGTCTTAAATCTTGAAACCAGTAAAAAAGAAAACAGGCCTTCTTAACCTGTCTAATAAATGACAATACAAACTAAGTCCTGAGTTTTTCAGATAAGGGGGGGGGGGGGATTAGAGGTAAATCTCAATCGTTACTGTTGAAATTACATTCAATGCATGACTTGTGCTATATAGGCTAAATAAGATTATGAAAGCGGCAAGTAACAAGTGTGCGCATCTCAAGGTCTAGGCATTAGGCACGTGACATCCATATGCTGTATAAATAAAGTTTGATTGATTGATATGTGTGCATTGCGTGCGACCCAACCAATTAGTGCAAGTCTTGTGCTATAAATAGCCTACACTTGATAAACCAGTGCTGTGATATTATTTATCGTCTTAGAAACATCTTAGCAAGAGGCACTTCAACAATTATCATAAAGTTTATTATGCATAAGCTCTTTTTATACAACCTAAATTTACACAGATGAATAACATAATACATGCCATATCTTGGATGCAGACGTAATGTAAGTGTAGAGGAGATTGATCGGGAGTTGACAATACTCAATTATATTTGAACCATTCTCTGGGTCTACCAGTACGCGCATGCCCAGTGTACCTGAATACGCGGTTCCATGTGGCCAGAGATTCTTTGGCGCAACAATGAGAAAAGTTCAGAAAACGCTTGTGTGGCCAGAGATCGAAATTGCATTTCGTCTGCGTTTTGTCGTCATGGAGCCTCGGCCTGAGAGTCCCTTGGTGCTGTTTTTTTACTGATAGTCTTGAGTGTAAAACTGCCACAGGACAAAATACTACATTTTCTCCAGCAAGTCATTTCTGGAGATTGCATTTGTCACACAAGTCCTTTCATTCTCACCATGCAAACACATACTCGCTGTGTGTAAAACTCTTTTACATAGATACATAGGAAATGCACTGTGTTCAGTGGTGGGCCTACTAGTAAACAGAACACTATTCTGGACCTTTCTCACTCCTCACAATAAATACTTCTTAAGTGCCCCCGAAGGTCTTACCTACACTTTCCTCTGAACTGATGCCGAAATCCTATCTTGAGATCTGTGCACTCTGACTTTCACGTAAATCACTACTGAGGTCAATGGGAGATTTGCACCGTAACATTGAGTTAGGGGTGAGGATCTCAAGTTAGGAATTCAGCCTGAGTGAATGCTGAGAAAAACACTAAGGAGAAATCAAGAGATAGAATTGGGCGTGAATTAATCTGGTATGCTGAATGTGGTTATCACGGCCCATTTTTACTTAGGGAGGGATGATTTATGGATTCATCATTCATGGAGCTGTATGGTCTCTCTCAAACTTGTGGTATTAAGAGTAAAGTTGGAATTCTACTTCAAATGGCTCGATAAATCATGGCCCGTTTCGCAAGCAGTTATCTTAATGATATGTAGACAGAGAGACACACTGACAAGGATCATTAAAGACAGCAGTGCCCTCAGTTGGACCATAGAGAGACATAGGCCTACAGCTCCACCCGTGCTATGCTGTGAAGTTTCTGACAATAGCAAAGCACGGTGACTAACCCTAACCCTCTACCTAACCCTGAACAAGTGTGTTTGAGAACAGGGATCGGCTATTTAGCTGACCTCTTTAACCCAACCTTCTCCTTAAGAGGATCTAAAGTGGATTAAAATGAAATTTGGCTCTGCGACCCTCATCTGGATGAAATCCAATAATCAAATAAAGAAGGAGCTGCAGTAATTGCTTTACTAGAAAACGTCCCCCCAGATCGCCAAAAACAGTAAGAGAGACCCCTTATAGGATGGGTTGTGTGTTCTTTTTTGGGGGGCACAATGATGTGACAGAACACACTTGACAAACCTGAAACACCTGTCAAGCCAATTGTCCCATTACTTTTGTGGTGCCCTGAAATAAGAGGACTATGTATAGAAACTGTCATTTTTAAATGGTGAAACCAAAATGTACAGAAATTCCATCAAATAAAAGCTGAGAATCTCTACTTTAACTGAGTATAGAGCCAAAAGAAGAACAAATGCTTCACTGTCCCATTACTTAGGGACATATTATATGTCTTATTGCATTATATGTCAGTTCTTACAGACTTCTTTTTTAAGGAAATGTAATGATGTTGGTGTGGGATGAGAATCTTTACAGCTGGATAAAAGTGACTATTTGTTATGTGAAGTCAATATCATTTTGAGAGACACTTACTTAAAAAACAAGATTACAGCCATATTGTGAGGTAGTCTTCCATCCCCACACCATCTGTTTATCAATAACGTCTGGGTACATTATTCTTGTACAGTATGACAATGATTTCCACTTTGCTATAATTTCCATGCAACTCCGTTTCTCATGAAGGGGTACATTGCATAAGAAGTTACAAGGAAACAGAACGACCACAAACATCTTGAAAGATCAGTCCCTAAACAAGACCAGACGTGCACACTCACTCACAGTCACACAAAAAGCCCAGTCATACAAATCCCAAATGCCAACTCAACATCCCAGCCCAGTGTTCTTCTCCTACTACACTATCAGTGTACAATGTTTTTGTCATGTCAAGGCAAAAACCGGTTACAGAGACAAAGGAATACATTGCTTGATCAAGACCAGGAAATAGGCCCTTCAATTTAAGGACCTTCAATTTGAGGACCTTCAATTTAATCGATTTAAAAAACAACAACTAAACAGCGTGGTCCCCCATGAGAACAGGGACCAGATTAGTCC
>NC_137688.1:39052416-39077416 GCF_963989245.1 Nansenia antarctica
CTTACACAGGACACTGTATATGCACAGTCTCACATGAACAAGGGTGGCAGGAGAAACAATGTGTAAAACCAGAGAATCAGAATCAGAATCAGAATTATTGCCAAGTATATTTGCACATACAGGAAATTGACTTGGTGACTTATCTGACTTATCAACGTAACACATCTCTGTTTTTGTTCGACTGAACTACAACCACATATGATCCAAATTGAATTAAGCACCTAAGTAAAGATCTGCTTAGTCTCCTTCCCCAAAGGTCTGGTGGACCAACACATTAAACTTGGCCTTCATTAACCCAATAGAAAGACCATCGAAAATGGATGGCGCGTAGCCATTAGCTTAATCGGCTTAATCTGTCAACCAAACATCTACAAAAACACATTCCCCTTACCTCCCAATGCTCACATTCCCTTGTTATGCTACTTATGGACATTTCAGAAGAAGTTTATGATGAAGTTCTGTCACGAGTGTGCAAACTGCACATAGTAACATCAATAAACGATGTAGGCCTACAGAGGATTTGTTTATGAAAACTAGTCAACAAAAGAGAAGATTAATCTACCATCTTGATCTACCAGGTGTGGCCAACACTGTGCTCTATGTAAGCTGAAGACCACCACAGTCAAGGGCCAGACAACAACACTAGTGTCATGTTCTTTGTTGCGAAAAGATGTTGCAAGATAAATGGACGAACACCAGGATAGTAAGACATCACTATAGAGATGTCAGGACAGTGTTTAGCTCGAACAAGACCTTAACTGGCAATGATCAATGCAATGGAGAATCCAATTGCAGAGTCCTGTTTTCCCCTATTTTACACTGGTTAGACCCTTTTGATCCCAGGGGGAATGTTCTTGCCAGCACACTTCATGTTCTGCCTCCATTTGGAGCCTCACAGTAGTGTGATTCGCTAAAGTTAAACGATGACAAATACTTTACTTCACTCTCATAGAGTTCTATGGCCACTCCCACCTAGGTTCATTCTGAGTCGTTGACATTCTATCTGCACTGTGCGCAATAGCCTGGGGACGAGTTTAGGATCCGCTCAGAGAGAGAAGTGTTAGAGCACAAATCAGAGGTGTGTGGGCAAGTTAGGATTACACCCTAAAGGTGCATGCAGAAATGAAATAAACAGCCTGAATTAATCAATCAATCCAATGTATTTGTATAGTGCTTTTTATAAAGACAATTTATAAAGGGCTTAACAACAAGAAACATACACAAACAACAAAAAATACAATACAAACAACATGAACTATCACTGAAGCATACCTCCAAAAGGCAAGATGAGGAAAAACTCAGCATAGCAGAGAAAAACACAGGGCACAGTGGCAACAGTGAATACAGCCTTAAAAATGGTAAAGCACCCTTAATTCACAGTTGAATTTAGTAGGCTATTCACTGGGAAAATCTGCATAGTGCAGGATAAGAAGGGAAAAAAAAGAATAAATAATTAAAGTAAATCATGTCATACTGTATCTAAGGCACTACACCCATCCTCACCATGTCTTCTATTGTCTGATGAAAGAGAGCATTTTCTTGACTTGACATCTTGGAAGATGTCTTGTGACATTTTTTATCAGCATGAATACAAAGTACCTTGCGTTGCTATGCATTTAGAAAGTAAAAGTATAGCCACATCCTAGACACTTCTCTTGCACAGGGATGTTTTATTGGTTTAAATAACAACTTTACACAGCCATTACAGAATTTAAAGGCACAATTTTGGATTACATATATTTAATCATGGACCAATGATCTGAATACCAGGGGTGTCCAAACTTTTTTCACAGAGGGCCACATACAGAAAAAATATATTCAAGGCTGGGCCACTCAGTAGAGGTGAGGTATCGCCTCTGTATTACAGTTAACCGAATGTAGGTCAATTATGCTTGATACATACAAAGAAAAACAGCCCATATCATAACTTTCCATTAAATGTTTTTTCTTTTTTTATAAAGACGGCTCATTCTCAAAACAGCAGCCTCAGATTGCTTCTTAGTAAGTGTGATAGAGCACGTCCCCATATTCAGCATCAACATCACATAGGAAAGCTTGATATTCTCTGTGGTAGAGCCCTCGTGCTCTAATTATGTTGATAGTTTTCACAACTGTGTTCATCACATCGTTAAGCTGGACTGCCTTGGCACAGAGGGCTTCTTGGTGGATGATGAGTGTACAGGGTTTTTCCTGGCTCAAAATGAGGCGGAGGTGGTACCAGTGGTGTTTGACATCGGGGGGGACCCATGAAGCAGGGCTGTCAAACACTTAATTTCTTGCATTCTGGTGAATTGATATGCACCAATTTGTGCCCTTTCTGCAGCAATTTATGGTGGAAAGTTCATTATTTATGTAAAGGAAAACACAATATTCAGGCACCAGATAACCATTCAAAATATAATGTAATATAATGCAATATACGGCTCTCAGGCATTCTGTACTTTCAAATATGTATTCTCCTTGAGCAGTCAACATCAACTATAAGCTATTTCGCTAGCGAAAACGAAAGCTAACTTATTTGCTAAACAGGGCCCCCGCCACCACGTCGGCGCAATGCCGCAATTGCAGTTAGAAATTACAGAATAATTATATGTTTTGAATTTGTTTTGGGCCAATTAAAAACGTACCAGGGCCCGCAGTTGGCCCGCGGGCCGTCGTTTGGACACCCCTGGAATAGGCGATAAGGCATTCCATAGAAATACAGAGTGAGCTACTCAGATAAATGTGTATTAATCACAACATGCATGTATTTTACACTAATCCTACCTCAGTGATAAGATGCACATTCTCATTTAAATGGGACATTCAACATTCTCTGGTAAGTGTACTGACGGCCATCTTTGGTGTACTATTTGTACTATTTGTACTTATGACTTATGTCAAAATGAAGATGGTAAATAGTCTGCACTTATAGCACCTTATTCCAAAGCGCTTTACAATGATCTCTCATTCACCCATTCACGCACACATTCACACACTAATGGCAGCAAGCTACAATGCACGGCGCCAGCTCGCTCATTGGGAACAATTTGCGGTTCAGTGTGTTGCCTAAGGACACCTCGACATGTAGCCATTCATCTGCGTGCCTGTATTCTCCGCAGCATGGGGACAGCATGGTGGTGTATGTGTTTCTTGCATTTTGAAAAACACATTTGAATGTTCCCATGCCAATTATGTGTCACAATTCCATGTCAGCCATATTTGGTGTACCAGCAATATTGCTATGGTCGGGGGGCTTTGTCCATTCTAGGAATTATATTTCTAGGGCTTCAGATGTCCTCCTGGGGAGCAGCTGAAGAGGAGTGACTAGTTCCTGGGCTCTCAGCTCAGGGCTCTGGGCTTGGGACAGCAGGCTGTGCAGAGAGGAACACAGTGACCCTGACATTTTCAGCATGGCCGTGGAAGATGGGGATCCACTTAATGGCTGGCCGTGTGTCAGCCGGCAGCGAAGCTCCCAATCGATGATTGCTTCATTAGTTAATCTGATTGAGTGTGCGAATGGCCAGTGGTCGATTGCAGGTTATCTCTGTCTCTGCGAATCAGTGTTGTATCGATTTCATTGTTCTCTCTGTAGGAAGCTCAACTTTTTTCAAACTCTTCCTCATACAGTATACTAACAGAAAAAAGGTAAAAGGTAAAAGGTTATCTATTTCTGTATTTCTTCCCTTTGAAGTACCTCAATTATACTTTGGTAATCAATAGAAATGTTCAGACTCTAATTCTGCATTGTCAGTCTGTGCTCAGTGTTGGTGTTCTATGGTCTGCTGTACACTGTACACTCTAGTCTGTTATGCTGCTGTTATGCCTCGGGCTGGGTACCTTAAATATGCCTAAATGTGACTTGCTGGCAGCCAGAGAGGTGGTGAAATTATTCATGGAGACATAGGGATGTCTGCGCGGCCAGGCAGCTGTCAGCTGTCAGTAATGTTTTTGCTTCAACCAAGCCTGCAATTATTTGCTGGTTTGTCAGCTAATGATGACTCGATGCCTCTGGAATGAACAGTATTTACCTTACTCATGCTGCAGGTTCACACTGACAACAAAACCATGAAAATATACAAATGACAGCTTTTGAAAAATGTGTGTTTAGTTAAAGACCCACTAAAGGAAAAATGTACATTTCCATTGTGATTTTTGCTTTACCAGATCCATTTAGCATCACCCAAACATGATATTTTTGGTTTATGTTGTTTCCAGTACTCTTACTTACTAAAAGTAATTCTAACTACCTTGGGGGATGTTTGAGCATAATGACTTTGTCTCTAACAAGTCCCAACATGTATTTAAAGGCCTTTGATGGTTACTGTTTAATCTCCATTATTGTCTCCAAAGATGCAGCATGCAGTAATGTAATGACTTATGTACAAAATAAGGATAAAGCTTAGTAGTGAATCAAGGTTTCATAAAAAAGGGCTTTTGCTTCTAATCATTCATTTCTATTTCAGAGAGAGCCAAAAACATTTGCCTACCAATCCTTCATCTTTGACGCAGCTGTGCATCTGTGTTTAACTTCTGAAGTTAAGATGTTGAAATAGGCTCTAACTTTCTGTTCACTGTCATTCCCTGGAACAGATTTCAAACAAAAGCAGAGGTCTTTGAGAGAGAGAAAGCAGGTTGACATTCTATTAGCTATTTAATCTTAAAGGCAGAGGCAGGGAGATACCAAACCAAGATAAAGCCTTCTGATAGATTTGAGTGAAAAGGGCATGTCAAAAATATCAAAGAGATCACACAGGAGAAATATTTTCCATTTTTTCAACCACAGACCATGCAGCTGATGAGTTTGGGAGAGCTGTCATTACATTTAAAAGTACTTTTTTCTCTTCAAGGAACATAGCTTGGAAACACTTTTGTGGGCCTGTGATTTTCATAGTTTTTCCCACATCCCATGTATAGGTGTACACTACAGTGAATCTTGTCTAACCTAGAAGGCATTGCAGGAAATTATTGTGAGATTGAACTGATCAACAGCTGTAAGAGTGATAAACAACCTGATAACTGAGGAAAAATGACATCCTAGGTATTTGCAAATATAGCCTAAAGCTGACTGGAAGATGACACCAAGATATTCAACGACGTGTGGCCCTCATAAAAACAACCAACGGCAGTTGGTAACTTGCACAGGTAAATGTCATTTATACATTACATATGTACATATATTAAAGTGGTTTTGTTGTAGTCACATGAGGAGTGACATGACCTCTCTGAAGAACATGATCGCACTCGCCCATCCCTTAACTCCAACCCAACCGCTCTTCTGTTTTACACCCAGGTAACACCCGATCCAGTCCAACATTCTGTCAATGACTCTCAGTAGAACAGAGGGTGATATATAGAGATTGGTTGAACACAGAGAGTTTGGCCCGGGGGGCAGAGAGAGCCAAGGGGTGTGTGTGTAAAGCCATTGACATTTAAAAGGGGAGGGGGGGGGGTGTTGGTGGTGGTGGCTTAAGGCTTAAGGCATAAGGCTTCAGGGCTGATACTAGCAGAAATACCTGTTTTGTGTTTCTACAACAGTACAGGAGTTGAAGTCTGTCTGGTGTGAAAAGGGTCCCAGACAGGCTGAGGTTATCTCTATGGACCGCCCTGGGACACTCCCTAACAACGTGATGGCCAACACATTCATACACTGACTGCCACTTATGACCTACGAGAACACAATCTCACACGTTGCCTTGAAACAAACTAACATTAGCATGGCAATCACTCATGTGGTGCCCATAACAATGCATGCAAGCACTTCATAGTCAGTAGCCAGTAGCCAAGAGAGAGTTAGCCTAGAACACAATGCCTTTGGAAGAGGGAGATAATATATAAGACTTCTCCATGTTTGTCATTGTTGAATGTGACGGTTTGAAAGAATGTAAACAGTACTTGCCCGGAGTCATTTCTTGGAACTTGTCGTGTGCAGACAGACAGTACATATAGTCTGTGCATGTGTAAATACCATGTGCAGCATGCTCTCTACTGCTGATATATGTATGTCTAAAAGAACGCACACCCCCAAGGTTACACTTTCAAAACCTGCTGTTTGCATTGCGTTAAAGGCTTTGGATAGTCTAAGTGAATTCATCTGAATGCAGTGCCTTCTAATAACAACATCTTTTGAGATCCCAAGGCATTTTTCTGATTCCTGCAATGGGGAACTGTGTAAGACATCACAAGTGCTAAAAAGATATGGACTCGAATGGCTCATTGAGCCTTTCGGCTATTCATCAAACAACAAATGCGTTTTGCAATGCATTTTGAAGAAGTGGACGTGCTTCAGAAATCAAGATGGAAATTAATCTTGTTAAGTGCTTGCTGCATGATTTTAATTACCTTTTCATGGAAATGCTTTTTGGTGCGATGGGGGGGGGGGGGGGAGTTAACCTACTGAGTAATTCATCACTTGACTTGATATGAGCCCTGGTGTCTATTATGTTTGTGTTGTGCTAAGAAACGTAGATCCACACGGGTATACAAACTGAGCTCCGTTTACTTGCCATGTGCCATTCACTCTGACAACACACACACACCGTCGTAAAGCTCTAACAGACGTACGTAACGTGACGTCGTAAAGGGCAACAAAGTGCTGCAAAGACAATGACACTGTCGTACATAACATTCCCCCCCCCCTTTCCAAAACTCAAACAACTAAAGTAACAGTCAAACAGGAGTAGGGCCTGAAGGCCTATGTGTGAAATTGAGTGACATAGTCCTGGAGGTGTGCAGGGCGAGCCCGTTCCCGCTGTGGCCTATCGACCTCCCCCCTGGGCTGTGACCCTGCGAGGAAGCCAGGGTTAGGTGGAGGAGGGTGAGGAAGAGGAACAGCAGGTAGAGGCTGAGCGGGTGGAGGCCACATAGGCAGTGGCTGTGGCGGAGCCTGGGGCGGCCTAGCTGCCCTTAGCAGTACAGGACTCGAGGCCTTTGAGACAGTTCTATCTGTCTCTGCTGCACCGGCTGCTGGCAGCAGTGTGGCCATGGCAGGCCCAGGAGGACCAGGCACCCTCCGCAGTCGGCTGGCGTGCCAGCGGGATCCGTCGCTCAGCAGGAACGTGGCTGGCCCCAGCTGACGTGTCACCTGAAGGGGCTGAGACCAGAAAGATGCCATCTTGTTATGTCGCTGGGGCCTACGGGCCCGAACCCAGTCGGACACCTTGATGGTGGTGGTCTTTACTCCACGTTTCTTGTCGAAGCGTCGCTTCATCTCCCCCTGATGTGTGGCCACTGCTGCTTGAGCAGCATCTCGGGTGCTGCCTGCTGCAGGTGTCACTGCATCCCGGGACCTGAGTCTGTTCAGTGGCAAGTCCATCTCACGGCCAAGCATGAGGGATGCTGGAGAGGTCTGCGTTGTTGCATGCTGACTAGCTCTGTAGTGCAACAGTGTTTGGTTGAGTGCGGCCTGGAATGTGCACCCCTGGAACAGATGTGCTCGGATCCCATTTTTAAGGCTTTGGTTGAAACGTTCCACCCCCCCGTTGGCCTGAGGGTGGAAGTATGCCGTGCGGATGTGCTTGATCCCCTTGGTGCGGAGGAAGTCCGAGAACTCTGCTGAGATGAACTGGGGCCCATTATCTGTGGTGATGGTGAGTGGCAGACCCCATCTAGCAAACAGGCCATCCAGGATGTCAATAATGGTCCGTGTTGTGACCGTTCCTGCTGGGACCACTTCAGGCCATTTGGAGTGGAGGTCGTATGCCACCACCAGAAAGCGTTGGTGGTGCGGGACCCCTCGGCCATGGATCTCTCCACAGATATCAAGCTGGAGATGCTCCCATGGGCGGGGCGGCCATGGGGTAGGCTGCAGGGGTGTTGAGGCTGGCAACCCACTTTTCCCGCTGAGCAGACATGGTGCACAGTCCTTGACCATTGTTTCGATGTCACGGTCGATGCCTGGCCACCACACCAGGTCGCGGCATCGTTGCTTGACCCTCACTATGCCCAAATGACCTTCGTGCGCCATGGACATGACACGCGCACGCAGGCCACTTGGGATCACAGTGCAGAGGCCCCTGGAGACACAGACGTCCCCCCAGCATGAGAGTTCGTGCCGTACTCTAGCGAACGGGGCCAGATCCTCCGGCACCCGTGATGGCCATCCGGTGCGTATGTAGGTGCGCAGGGTGGATAGCAAAGGGTCCTGTTCTGATTCCCGCTGCAGCTCCTCTAGTGACACTGCTGTCTGCAGGGGCCCATGCAACATCTGGATGAGCTCTGGCTCTGTGTCGTCATCCGGAGAGACAGTTGGGGTGGGGGCCTCGATAGACCGAGAGAGGAGGTCGGCCACTACGTTGTCCCTCCCCGGGGTGAACCTGAGCTGGTAGTCATACTGCCTGAGCCGCTCCCCCCACCTGTGCAAACGGAGAGGCCTGTGCCCACTGCCTGAGGCTGACAGCAGTGTGGTCAGGGCCTGGTGGTCTGTACGGAGGGTGAACCGCCGGCCGTATAGATAGAGGTGCCACCTCTCACATGCCCAGACACAGGCTAGAGCTTCGCGTTCGCCGACTGAATACCTCTGTTCGGTGGGGCTAAGAGCCCTGGAGGCAAAGGCAACTGGCCGTTCGACGCCGTCCTGAACCTGTGAGAGCACGGCACCCACCGCCCCGGCTGAGGCGTCACAGGTGACGAGGGTAGGGCTGGACGGGTCAAAGTGGGCCAGGATGGGGGTTGTGGTGAGCTGGATCTTCAGCGAGTGGAACGCCCTTGAGCATGCTGCAGTCCACTTCCATGGCTCCTCTTTCTTGAGCAGTTGGCGAAGGGGAGCTGTGGTCTGAGAGTAGTGGGGCAGGAACCGTAGGTAATAAGCTGTCATGCCCAGGAATGAGGCTACTTGGGAAGCAGAGGTGGGCTCCGGAATCCGGTGTATGGCGTCGACATTGGACAGGAGAGGTGTGATGCCCTTTGCTGTGAGGCGAAACCCCACAAAGTCGATGGCGGTAGCGGCGAAGGAGCATTTCTCTGTGTTCAGGGTCAGATTATTGTCCAGGAGGGCTGCAAACACCCTGTGAAGCCGCTCGTTGTGTGTTGGCACATCTGGGGCATGGACCACGATGTCATCCAAGAACACCGCGACCCCAGGGATACCAGCAAGGATGGTGGTCATGACCTTCTGGAAGCAGCTGGGGGCGGAGCTAAGCCCGAAAGGCATTCGGGTGTACCGGAAGACCCCAGCGTGCGATACAAAGGTTGTCAAGTCTCTGCTGGCTGGGTGGAGGGGAACCTGGAGATAGCCCTGGCACAGGTCGAGCTTTGTGAAAACCGTGGAGCCGTAGAAGTGGGTGGTCAGCTCCTCTGAGGTAGGCAAGGGATATTTATCTGGAATCACCGCCTTGTTGACAGACCGCAGGTCCACACAGACTCTCAACCCCCCTGACTTTTTCTTAGCGATGACCAGGTTTGAAATCCAGGGGGCGGCGTTGACCGGCTCGATGATGCCTGCCTGCAGCAGCATGTTGAGTTCCTTTGTGACATCATCCCTCAGAGCGAGAGGGATCCGGCGCAGGGGCTGCATGACTGGTGACACCTCTGTGTTCACCAGGGGTCTGTGTGTGAAGGCTGTGAGGCAACCCAGTCCATCGAACAGCGCTGGCCATTTCTGCTCCCAGGTGGAGGTGACATGTTGAATGGCTGACCCACTGTCGTCATGCAGTGTGAATCCCAGGCCCGTGAACAGGTCGAGGCCCAGCAGATTGGCACCCCGCTTAGCGATGTGGAATGGGAATGCAGACATGTGCTTAGATCCATAGTGCACTGGTACCTGAAGGATGCCCACAATCTCTATCTTAGAGCTATCATATCCGCACAGAGGAGTGGAGGGCTGCTGCAATGGCAGGTGGGCAAAGAATTTGTTGTAGGTGCTGAGATTGAGAAGAGACGCAGCCGCGCCTGTATCCAGTAACAAGGGAAGGCTGACCTCACCCAGCTGCACTGTGCATGTTTTAAAGCTCACATGGTTTGTAGACACAGTTCTAATTTCAGTATGGTCGCTGCGAGTTGAGCGGGGTCTGGACTGTGGGGGATGAGCCGCAGGAGCAGACCTGCACACTTTAGCAAAATGGTTGGGCTTCAAACAGTTCCTGCATGTCTGCCCTCGAGCTGGGCAGTTAGGAGCCCGTGCATTGTGTGAGCTAGCCCCACAGTTATTACAGCTATCAGAGCTACGTGTGTTCCCCTGTCTGCGAGCTTGCTGCACTGGGAACCACGCATCTGTGTCCTCTTGGCTGTCCTGGTAGGCGGGCTGAAGCTGTTGCGTGAGTGAGGCCGTGGGGGCGGAGTCGGAGCGTGAGCTGGCAGTCAGCATGCTAGTACACTGTAGCGCTGATTCTACCTGCATGGCTTTAGCTAGAGCATCATCTAGTGTTAGCTCATCTGGCTCCAAAAGTAATTTCTCCCTGATTTTCTCACACAATGTCCCTTCAATAAGCTGATCCCGTACGATTTGATCGTGAATCACCCCGTAGTTGCATTGTCGTGCCAGATCCCTGAGATCGGTCACGTAGCTCAGAACAGACTCACCGGGGCGTTGAAGCCGTTTTCGTAGCTTGTACCGCCGGAGAAGCACCCGTTGTTTGCCGGCAAAGTGATTAGTGAGGAGAGCGACAGCTTCCTCGTAGGTCTCAGCGCAGCCGAGGGCTCGGAATATCCTCTGACCCTCCGTACCGAGACAGTGACGGAGCAGCGACATTTTCCGCTTGTCGGAAATGTCTGTGAAGTCCATGGCGTCTAGGTAGACAGTAAAGTCATCCAGCCATCCTACCCACGGAATCGGAGGCTCGCCGGGCAGAGACAAGAAAGGTGCCGGTGGTGGCAAAGTAAATTCAGCCATCTTCGTCGCCAATATTATGTTTGTGTTGTGCTAAGAAACGTAGATCCACACGGGTATACAAACTGAGCTCCGTTTACTTGCCATGTGCCATTCACTCTGACAACACACACACACCGTCGTAAAGCTCTAACAGACGTACGTAACGTGACGTCGTAAAGGGCAACAAAGTGCTGCAAAGACAATGACACTGTCGTACATAACAGTGTCCCTGGCCTGCACTGGTGCCTACTATAATATAATATAATAATATATTAATAAATAAAATATGTCATTTAGCTGACACTTTTATCCAAAGGAACTTACATTGCAGTGAGTGCATACTTTTTTCAGTATACAATATGGTCCCAGCGGGAATCGAACCCACAACCTCATGCTCTCCATTGCCTCTCTCACCAGCCCATTTGAAACAATTAAGCTCGGTGGCTAATTTGATCCGTTAACATTATTTTAATATAGAGATTATCTAACTGTGCCTTTCAAAACTGCTCTGGTGAAACAACATTGTTAAAAAATAAAAACCTGCGCCACAGCTGTCCCATAGGGCCCTGATACATTCCTGCAGTAATTTTAGATTTTTGATCTGGAGTGTGGCTGACCAGGGGGCTCATTTATAGAAAGTACTTTGGATCAAATTTGATCTTACCCGTGTCGTACGTAGAAAACCACGTCAAAGTAGTGATTTATTACATTTCAACATGAGTCAATTTGACCGTGGAAACGATCGTAGCTCTACGTCAGGTATTGACTTGATGTACGCACATTACCTACTGGTTATGCAGAGTTATTAGAGGCATGTGAGCCGCACTGCCTACTGTAATTCATGTGTAGACTCGTAATAAAATTAACAATGTTGTTATCAGCCGAGAATAGTTTAATTCAAGATTTAAAGGGAACTGATGTTTATGATTGTATTTCAGTCTTCCTTTATATGCCAATAGGCTATTGTATGGTGTAATCATTCTAAATTGAGGCGTGATAAAGGTAGTCGGGTATATCCCAACCCTCCTTCAGCCGCATCCTGCCTGATGTGATCGGGGGAATTCGGGGGTGAGCGTTTGCGACCGTGCATCTATTTCTGATAAAAGACAGTCGATCTACTCCTCAGTAAAGTTTTTCTTCTTTCGTCTACCATCGTGTGAACTCGTCAAAGATGCTGCACAACACCTCAATCAAGCCTATTGAAGCCGCTATCACAGGGCTCATTCACCTGTGTTCAATTTCAAGTATATTTGTTATTTATAGATGGCAGTATATGTACGCAATTTTAAACAAGCGCAGCCCGTTTTATAAATAATGCTTACGTCCATTTAGAAAAATGTGCTTTGCAAGTCAAAGATGACGTTCAAGTACATTTTTATAAATGAGGCCCCAGTACGCCCAACGCCTTCGCAGGGAAGGGCACACTGCTGTACAGCACCACCAGGGCTAACCTAAAGCGCGGCATCCGGGAGGCCAAGGCAGACCACAGAGAGAAGATTGAGGAATGCTTCCTGAGCAACGACTCCAGGCGGGTGTGGCAGGGGGTTCAGCACATGACAAACTTCAGAGCCAACAGGCTCACAGCCGCGGAGGACGACCCCCTGCTGGCGGAAAAGCTGAACTCCTTCTACGCCCGGTTCGACGAGGGGCGAACGGAGGTAACCACAACACAAACACCACTCTCTCCAGCTCTCAGCAGCCTCACCCTCACAAAGCATGAAGTGAGACGCGTGCTGAAGGCGGTGGACCCCAGGAAAGCCTCAGGGCCGGATGGCGTCCTGGGACGGGTGCTGAGGGACTGCGCCGACCAGCTGGCCGGGGTTTTCACCAACATCTTCAACCAGTCCCTGTCCCAGGCCACCATCCCACCCTGCCTGAAAACCTCAACTATCATCCCAGTCCCGAAGAAAAGCACGGTGAGCTGCCTAAACGACTACCGCCCGGTGGCACTCACACCAATCATCATGAAGTGCTTCGAGAAACTAGTCCGGGCCCACATAGTCACATGCCTCCCGCCCAACCTGGATCCATACCAGTTCGCCTACAGAGCCCACAGGTCCACAGAGGACGCCATCGCGACGACTCTCCACTCCACTCTATCCCACCTGGAGAGGGGAAACAGCTACGCGAGACTGCTCTTTGTGGACTTCAGCTCAGCCTTCAACACCATCCTTCCAGACAGGCTAGTGACCAAACTACTAGACCTGGGACTATCACACTCTATATGTGCATGGATCAAGGACTTCCTGTCCGACCGCCCCCAGAGGGTGCGGGTGGGCTCCCACACCTCCACAGCCCTCAGACTCAGCACTGGGTCCCCCCAGGGCTGCGTGCTAAGCCCCATCCTCTACAACCTCTACACCTACGACTTCACCCCCGTCCACCCCAGCAACTCCATCGTAAAGTTTGCAGACGACACCACCGTGGTGGGCTGCATCTCGGGGGGGGACGAGGCGGCGTACAGGGATGAGGTAGAGCAGCTGAGCAAGCTGTGCAAGGTTAACAACCTGCTGCTGAACCAGTCAAATGACCCAGGAAATCATCGTGGACTTCAGGAGGAAAAAATCTGAGGTCCAGCCCCTGCTCATCGACGGAGGGAGCGTGGAGAGAGTCTCAACCCTCCGATTCCTGGGGGTGCACATACAGGATGACCTGTCCTGGAAGAACAACACAGCAGCCATCATCAAGAAGGCACAACAGCGGCTCTTCTTCCTGAGAGTCCTCAGGAAAGACCACATCGGACAGGAGATGCTGGTGGCCTTCTACCGCTGCGCAGTGGAGAGCATCCTCACCTACTGCATCTGCAACTGGTTCTCCAGCTGCACAGCCGCAGAGAGGAATGCGCTACAGAGAGTCGTGAGAACGGCCCAGAAGATCACCGGCGCCCCCCTCCCCTCTCTGGAAGAGCTGTACAACACACGCTGCCTCAGGAAGGCCTCCAAGATCTCCAGAGACCCATCCCACCCTGGGTACGAACACTTTGCTCGGCTGCCCTCGACCAGGCGGTTCAGGACCATGTTCGCAAGGACAAACAGACTGAAGCTCAGCTTCTACCCCAGGGCCATTCAGGCCCTGAACACAGCAAAGACCTAGGTTCTGGGCCCTGGACAGTCTGGACGGATTGATGGCAGCTGCTGGATTGAAATCAGGTGTAGTGCTGAGGCACAAATGTGTACATTTCAAGCCTGCAAACTGCGACACTTTAAATGAATGTGCAATAACACTATGTGCAATATGACAACCCTAGGGTACATAAGGTTGCAGAGAATAGGAAATGTTAGAATAGGTATAGCATAGCATAGAGTACAGCACAGTGTTTTATTTGTATAGTATAGTATAGTGGATAGTGTACATAGCCTTTATTTATGTAAACCAGCTCCTTTCCCTTCTTGTTTTTTTGTTTTTTTCTTTCCTAGCACCAGGGGAGCCCCCCCTCCCAAATTTCGTTGTATGGTACCTGTACTATATCAATGACAATAAAGACCATTCATTCATTCATTCATTCATTCATTCATACTGGGGAACAAAGTCGTACCTGGTCCACATCCACATGCTGGCGAAGATCTGGGGCCTCATTTATAGAACGTGCTTAGATCAAATTTTGATCTTACCCGTGTCGTACGTAGAAAACCACGTCAACGTAGTGATTTATACAATTTCAACGTGAGTCAATTTGACCGTGGAAACGATCGTAGCTCGACGTCGAGTATTCATTTGCGTACGTTACCTACTGGTTATGCGGAGTTATTACAGGCATGTGAGTCGCACTGGAAAAACGTTGCCTACTGTAATTCATGCGAAGTTTAAGTGGCTCGTAATAAAATTAACGATGTTGTTATCTGCAGAGAAAATGAGTTTAATTCAAGATTTAAAGGGAACTTATGTTTATGATTGTATTTCAGTCTTTCTTTATATCCCTCCGGAGCTGTCTATCTCCCCTTCAACATGCCTATAGTGCCTTCCACACACGCTAAATTATACTGGAGTTTCTCCGGTGTCTGGGAGTTCGCAAAGGGAGTTCGCAATCCTGTTTTCAATGTCCCCTGATAAGAATAAGACCATTATATTATAAGCTTGGTCTGCCGCCATTTTGGACGCAATCTTGAAAATTAAGCCTTTCTGGAAGGTGTATTTTCCTAGATTTTTAGTATGTTAGTGAACATGCCCAGAGGTACCAGAATCAGTTGAGAAATCCTTTGCACCATATTCTCAATTTGAGATATAGCCATTTTAATATCTCCACCGCCATCTGGGACGCCATCTTGGAAATGGCGGCTTTCGGGGGGGTCGATTTTGGTCGACTTTTAGATTGTTATTTAGCACGCCCAATACTATCGGAATCCATCGAAAAACCTTTTGTATCAATTTTTTTGGGGTTAAGTGCTTTTTTTTCATAGATTGATTCACCTAATAAGCATTTGCCTGGTTAGTTGTTATGATCAAACGTTACAAACGCAACTTACCGAGAAGCCACCCTTCTCTGCCCTCTTCCAGACAAACGCCTACCCTATATTATAGCACTTGTCTTAATTCAGCCGCTATAATTGAGCCTCTATCACAGGGCTTTAATACAAACCTCATTCACCTGCGTTCAATTCCAAGTATATTTGGTATTTATAGAAGGAAGCACGTACGCAACTTTAAACCATCTCAGCCCGTTTTATAAATAATGCTTACGTCCGTTTAGAAAAATGTGCTTACGTGAAAGTCAAAGATGACGTTCAAGTACTTTTTTATATAAATGAGGCCCCAGGTCTTTTCATGGAAAAAATACAGCTCAGGAAATGCAGCTGGCCTATATCTGGCCCAGGAATTAAGTTGTACCGTGGCCACATCCGGTTGAAAACAGACGTGGGGCAGATCTGGGCCGCCATTACTCTTCTGATAGGGAGTTGGGTATAAGGACCAAATACTGTATGTCTTGTAATGTAATGTTTAAATGAACCAGTAACTTATTTCCCTTCCTGATTACGTTGTCTCGTTGTGTCAGAATTCCTGTCAGAACAGATTTGTGAGAGAACACTACAGCGATCGTTTATACTGTATGTGCAACATCTAGAATTATGAAACAAGGGACGTGATGTTATACTGTCCATTGTGCCAATGGATGGTACGCACATGAGGTTTGCCTTGATGTTGAGAGTGGCATGGGAGCTGTATCTCAGACATGGGAAGGATGTTAAATTTCGGGACACATCATCAGTAGAGTACCTTTGAATCATGGGGTGTTTCGGCCTTTTCAACACTAGACACCCTCATCTAAGGCGGCCAGCTACAGGGTGATCAAGCCTGAGCTTGTGTCCCATGCCCAATCATGAGAATTGCCTGGTTGTTTAAATGGCGCAGCCCACGGGACTATGCAAGGCAGGGGTGTCCTCTTCCCTGAGTCAGGCCTAGAGCAGACCGCATACCTTGTTCACCCTCCTCCTGGAGGGTTCTGACCTGGGTTCTCAAGTGGGAGTGGCGGTAGGGGGGGGATTAGTGAGCGGGTCATGTTGCTGTTCTTTGAGCCCAGCAAGGGTCCTTCCGCTTGATCCATATCCACTGGCTGCTTCTTTCGGCCGCTTCAGAGAGTGATCTAATTGTCTGTCGCAGAGCCTGTCCATGGATGCCTGTCCAGCCTCCTCCTGACGGCGCACCTCCTCGACCACCATTTTCCTCCTCTCTGATGTTGAGGCCTTACGCCAAGTTGGTTTACTTGCTGCAAGGCCAAAGCCTCCTCTTCCCAGCTGGACATGCCCCACGATGTCATTGTGCCTCAGGGCTGACGTAGCATGCTGCACCGCGTCAGATGGTGTCCATTTCCGTCCAGTTATAAGGGGTGGTACAGCATTGCTGATGGTCTGGTCTCTGGAATCCTTCAACGTCATCTGGAGTCTTACTTTAGAGCACTTGTACTCTTCGGTGAGGCTCGTGATGGGTAGTTCAAGGACCCCTTTTCCATAGAGGCCGATGTTGGTCAGACAGCGTGGGACACCGAGCCATTTCTTCACATATGAAGTAATGGTTCGCTCCATCTTCTCCACAGTTGTTATTGGGACCTCATAGATAGTGAGTGGCCACATTACCCGAGGGAGAAGTCCAAATTGCAGGCACCAGAGCTTGAGCTTCCCTGGCAGTAGGGTCTTGTTGATGTTTTCCAGACTGTTGGTGATGTCCTGCCTTAGCTGCTGCACTTGGTCTTTGTCCCTGAGGCTTGCGTTGTACCATCTACCTAGGCTTTTTACAGGTTGCTCTACCACTGTTGGTATTGGGTCGTCCCCAATACAGAACTTCACGTTTTTAAGCTCTCCCTTGACTATAGAGATGCTTCGTGACTTGCTCGGCTTGATTTTCATCCGGGCCCACTTGATGTTCTCCTGCAGTTTTCCAAGTAGCCGCCTGGTGCATGCTGCAGTAGTGGTCAGAGTGGTCATGTCATCCATGTATGCTCGGATAGGTGGAAGGCGGATCCCATTCTTAATTCGCTCACCCCCGACCACCCATCTTGAGGCCCTGATGATGACCTCCATGGCCATTGTGAAGGCCAGGGGTGAGATTGTACAGCCTGCCATGATGCCTACTTCTATGCGCTGCCATGATGTTGTGAAGTCAGCTGTTGTGAAGCACAGTTGCAGGTCTTCGAAGTAGGCTTTTACTAGGGTAGTGATGGATGATGGAACGTGGAAAAAGTCGAAGGATTCCCAGAGGCGGTTATGGGGAACTGAGCCAAAGGCATTGGCCAGGTCAAGGAAGATGACATGGAGGTCTCTTTTGTCCTTCTTTGCTGCTTGGATCTGGTGCCAGATCATACTGGTATGCTCCAAGCAACCAGAGAACCCAGGAATGCCGGCCTTCTGTACGGATGTATCTACGTACTTGTTCTTCACCAGGTAGGTGGACAGCCTCTGTGCTATTACGCTGAAAAAGATTTTCCCTTCAACGTTGAGAAGGCAGATTGGCCGGAATTGACTGATGTCTGTCGCATCCTTCTCCTTGGGAATTAGCACACCTCCCGCCCTTCGCCACGCCTTAGGTATTATTCCCTTCTGCCACACTATCCTCATGAGCCTCCAAATAAAGCATAGAACATCTGGTGCGTTCTTGTAGAGCTTATACGGTACACCATTCGGCCCAGGGGCTGATGCTGATCTTGCGCGCCGTACTGTATTCTCTACTTCCTTCCATTTTGGAGGGCCAGTCTCCAGGTTGACATCAGGAGGTTGAATAGGTGGGATGTCATGTGGGATGACTAGCTGTTTGTGCCTTTTCGTGTCCTGGTGGACCTTTTCCAGATGTTCTTCAAGTTCCTGCTTTGGAGTTTTCAGGATTCCGCTTTTTTCCTTAACGAAGAGATCTTTGACGAACTTGAAGGGGTTTTTATAGAACCGAGTTCTTGTGTGTTCCTTCCTCTTGCGAAGTTTCCTCAAGTTCTCCGCTCTTCGCAAGGTTGCCAACCGGCATTTGATGTCCCCCTGGAGTAGCATGAGACCTTCTCTCTCTGCATCAGAGGCCTTCTTCCACTGCTTTCTCAGCTGCCTTCTCTCTCTGACCAGTCTTTCGATCTCTTGCTGCCTCCTGGATTTGGCTGGCGCTGGTGTTGCTTTGTCACTTCTCCTAATGTTCACTCCAAAGCGCTCTTCTCCGTAGTGGTAGATGATATCGCCGATCCGGTCAAGCTTTTTCTCTGCTGTGCCCACTTGTTGCTCCAGGATTTTTATCAGGTCGTTGTTGACTGTTTCCCACTCTCTCTTTTCAACAGCTTTGGGCCACTTCACACTCGGTCTGTGCCCTTTGATCTTTTCCTCCTTGGGAGGTCTCTGTGGTTTGGTAGGTTCCTCCACCGGCATTTCTGTGCTTGTATTATCCTCCTCAGTGACAGGGGTGCTGATGCTCTGCGAACTTTGGTTTTTGTCCCGTCGCTGTGCTTCAATCGACTGATTTGACTGGTTGCTTCGTAAGAAGTACTGGTCAATGCGAGGCCCTTGTCTCTGCTTTCTCAAGCACCCTTTCTTTCCTTGGTCGATCTTCAACCCCCTGGCTGATGTCATTTTCTCCCAACCACAGGTGCACACCTGAAGTGAGTGTCCTGCTGCTGCTGCGGTTGTCTCGTGTGCCGTGTTCGTGCTCGTAGTCGTGTCCGTTCCTGGGTCTGTAGCCGTGTTGTCAATCGTTGAGCCATCTTGCGCCCCCGCTCTCGCAGGCTCTAGGGGTATGTTTCTTTGTTTACTTTCTGTAGCATTTGGCGGGTGTCTTCAACAAACTGAAACAGCGTCGGAGACTGCCGCCATGGGTAGCTAGCCCATGACAGCCCCAGTGGGGTCTATTCCCTCCAGTCAGCTGTCTCTCCAAGCCGTCACACAGACTTTCCTATGTTGTCAGCTGTCCTTTCACAGCAGTCACTGGACGAGTCCAGATACTCAGAATTATGAAACACGGGACGTGATGTTATACTGTCCATTGTGCCAATGGATGGTACGCACATGAGGTTTGCCTTGATGTTGAGAGTGGCATGGGAGCTGTATCTCAGACATGGGAAGGATGTTAAATTTCGGGACACATCATCAGTAGAGTACCTTTGAATCATGGGGTGTTTCGGCCTTTTCAACACTAGACACCCTCATCTAAGGCGGCCAGCTACAGGGTGATCAAGCCTGAGCTTGTGTCCCATGCCCAATCATGAGAATTGCCTGGTTGTTTAAATGGCGCAGCCCACGGGACTATGCAAGGCAGGGGTGTCCTCTTCCCTGAGTCAGGCCTAGAGCAGACCGCATACCTTGTTCACCCTCCTCCTGGAGGGTTCTGACCTGGGTTCTCAAGTGGGAGTGGGGGTAGGGGGGGGATTAGTGAGCGGGTCATGTTGCTGTTCTTTGAGCCCAGCAAGGGTCCTTCCGCTTGATCCATATCCACTGGCTGCTTCTTTCGGCCGCTTCAGAGAGTGATCTAATTGTCTGTCGCAGAGCCTGTCCATGGATGCCAAGGTCTTTCAGCAGCCTAACGGTGGAAGAAGCCACGAAACCTCTGCATCCCACTTCAACCGGATAGACTTTTGCCTTCCATCCTCGTTGTTGAGCGTCTGCTGCCAGTTCTGTGTAGCGCAGTTTCTTGCGCTCATAGGCCTCTTCAGCTGAATTCTCCCACGGGACTGTGAGCTCTAGATTGTTGATCTACAGAAGCTTTGGAATTTCTAAAAGCAAGTTTTGGTGCTTAATGAACCAAGAAGCTTTGTTCCCTGTTTAATGTTCAAGCTGAGCGATCGTGGCTGCTGGATTTACAGTAACTAAATAACATTTTACATTTACATTTTTGTCATTTAGCAGACACCGTTGTCCAAAGCCACTTACAACAAATGAATGAATGGTCTTTATTGTCATTGCTACAGTACAGGTACCAAACAACGAAATTTAGGAGGGGTGGCTCCCCTGGTGTTAGGAAAGAGGAAAAAAAAAACTTTAAAAAAAAAAATCACAAGAAGGGAAGGAGCTGGTTTACATAAATAAAGGCTATGTACACTATCCACTGTACTATACTGTATAGACGACCGTCTACAAAATACATTTGAATAAGTAAGTGAATCATCTATCCACCAGTCATATATCCACCAGTCATCTATCCACCAGTCATAGCAGGAAAAAGTAATCTATGCTCAGGCCTGATAAAACATTTTTTTCATTATGACACAGAGGAAATAGTACAGGGGGGTAATAAATGTCTCAGGAGGGATAGTTACGGTGTAGCCTGAAGAGATGGGTCTTCAATCTCCGGCGGAAGAGGGGGAGTGATTCTGCAGTTCTGACAGCAGTGGGAAGCTCGTTCCACCAGCGGGGAGCTACTGTATATTGAAGAGACCAGCCAGAGTGACTTCCGCGTAGAGGTGGTGGAGCCAGTTGGCCAGCAGAGGTGGAGGAACAGAGTGAACAGGCTGATGTTTGGGGGGTGACCATTGCTTTCAGATAGGCAGGGGCTGTTTGTTCCTTTTGCCACCCATTAGGTGAGCACCAGGGTCTTGAATCTGATGCTTACAAAGGTAAGCACTTAAAAACCATCCAGGTCGATCGTCAACATGTGATATGTGATATTATTTTAAAATGGATGTTTTTTAATGTAAATTAATGTGGCCAAATGCTGAAGCAAACCTTTAATCTATCTATTAATCTATTTACCTTAGATGTTGTCTGTTGACCAATAGTGACACCATCTGCTAAGTGCCTGTCATTCCATTTGCCACAGCAATTTAGAGCGTTAGCATAGCTTCGGCTAGCAGCTTTACATGGATTGTGAATCCAGCCCAACAGCATCTGCATTACAGCGTCTGCATTACAAGCCTACATGTACTCATACTGTTATAAAATGTAATATCGAATCCGAATATACCTTTTTTGTAACTATGACATCATTGTTTTCACAATAATAATGATATATACAGTGCATTCGGAAAGTATTCAGACCCCTTCACTTATTTTTAACACACACACACACACACACACACACACACAAATGTCTGCTTTTTGCGCATTACATGATTCCAATCATTCAGACAGAAAGAGAGAAAGAAAAAAAAACATCAAAAGGCTCAGTCAGAACAGAAAGATTCAAGGTGTATATTATATTATGTATGAAGGCACACACGCTTCATGGCAGTAGTAAATATTTCATGATATACTTTGGGTTTCTTCAGAAACCTAATCTAGCCTAACCTTTGATCTGATTAAGTTACTTTGTTTTTTGTTTTAACTCACTTTTTATTCCATTCCCTGCTGCTAACTGGAACGGAGACTAAAACCAATGGATCAGTGGATGCAAAACTGTAAGTCCAGGGGGTGTTCTCTCTCATGATGATAACACCTATTCTAACAGAAAGTATAACCTGCGATGTATGTAAATGGTTTTACTGTACTTACTGTAAGTCACTCTGGATAAGAGCATCTGCTAAATGACTGCAATGTAAATGCAAAGTGATGTATATAGAGACATGTGTCGTTACGGTACATTGAAGTGTACTTTGCAACCGGTCCTTCTCTCATCAGAGGGAAATAGGCAGCACGCCTGTATCTGGTTTGTTACTGTTGCAAAAACACTGTGGTAACATGGGGGAGTGAAGAGGTGAAGGATAATGTCATTATTCATTGATGCATGCATGCATCCCTATTCTCACAAAGAGAGACTCTGCCTGGACTGATAATAAAAAGACCAGCCCCATCTTTGATGACAAAGAACTGTCCAATTAGAGGCAGCCTCTTTGCTGCATCCCCTAGGAAGCATCCTGATGCCCAGACAAAGACACATCGCATCACAGCTCATTCATCTCTCAGCAGCCGTAGCAACTGTCTGCAAGGACAACAAAACATTAATCTTATCCATACGTGGACAGCATAACAGGCTCTTTACATTCCTGAGACCCCCTTCCACACACCTTTCCTCTGGGGGGGGGGGGGGGTTCTTAATGGTTGGACGTTCACTGAAAAAAACAGAAGGGTGCTTTCAGTATATTACCGGTATGAAAGCATAAAATATGTATGGTGTGGCAGCACTTATCCTACACTTGTCAAAGTTATGATTACATATTGGCTGACTACAAAGGGTCCAACCCAAGACCACAGCATTAGCTTCTATATTAGATTTTTCTGTTATTTCCCATCTTGGATTGGTTTCCTGCGATCACTGGCCTGCTGTGTTCTTATGTTATTGATACCGTGCCTGAGTCATACCTTCGACCCCATGAAGACTACTGGTACATTCTTTCCCTCCTGTAGCTCTGTCAGGACTAGCCACATGCCTCCACAGGGGTCAGAGGTCAGCCCTCCAGCCTTCCCACAACCCCTTGAGCCTGTCCCCCATTTCCATTTAAAGATGGGGCCCCCAAATTTTCTCCTGTCTTTGAGTGACAATAAGGCATTTGTGAGTTTGTCAGTGAGTCCATCATGTTCCAGCCATGACTATCCACAGTAATCAAACACATATGCTTGCACATATGTTAGCGCAAGCACACATGCACACGCAAACACACACAAACACACACACACACACACACCATCCCATCATATAGGCAATGAATGTTGCAAAACTAGCCGTGAAAAGTCCCCAAATAAACCTCAAAGTCATCACATTTTTAAATATTTGAATATCAGGCTGGGGTTGATTAATGCTCCTGAAATTAATCTCATACTTATTTACTTAATCCACCTGGATTTGTTGAAAGGCTTGCCTCCATCTTCCACTCCCTCCCTCTCTCTCTCTCTCTCTCTCTCTCTCTCTCTCTCTCTCTCTCTCTCTCTCTCTCTCTCTCTCTCCCGCCCCCCTCTCTCTCTCTCTTACTTTAAAGAACTAGAGATGCACTAATTAAAGAACCGATTACTTCTCTCTGCCCCATTCTCATTTTGTACCTCATCAAAGGATTGGCCAAACTCGTTTAATGTTTAATGTGGAGTTTTCTGGGAATACATCTTCATCTCCATTATTCATTCATTTTAATATCATGACCATGATTTTTTTTTTAAATGTTGGGCTTTTCACTCCCACCGCCGCCCAATGGAGAATCAAAAGACTGGGAGACGTTGATTGACGTGACCACTCTCACTGAGAGAGAAACCAATTAGAAGTCACTAGCAGTGTCTCAGGCTTGAGTGTGCAGACTGACTGACAGTTATAGCAGGAAACTGACACATCCTGTTCAGGTTGGGGCTGTTAAATCCTTCATAACCCATAACCCATGTACCCAAATGAGCCACATTGATGATGTATTCATGATTATTCATGAGTTCCTCTGTTGCTTGGCATCCCAGCCACTAGTACACAAAACAACAGCAAAACAATTCAGACTGAGGCCCACCCCCATCCTAAACGACAGCTCCCAGCAGACCAAGCAAGATAAAGCTCTCCTAAAATGAGAGAAGCACTTCTGAAAGGGTATAAATCAAAACGGTGGTGATGTGTGTCTATGCCTCCAGCACTCAAAAGCCAAGCTCGATCGAGGATGATGCTGAGAGCTCAGATGTTGCTCCCTCGCATACCCAATGATGAATCTCTTTTCCCATAAACACAAATGTGTCATGGGAACGGTCTCTGTGCGTCGGGCTTCTGTGTTGTGGCGCTCCCTGTTCATCAGTTCCCACTGGGACCATATCCTCCTCCAGTATTCTAAACAGGGAGAAGACGGTAGAGAGGCTTGGTTTTTTAATTATTATGCCCCCCAGTTAACTACCACAGAGACTCAGCTCTGTCTCAGAAGTGCTTCAAACACATCACGACAGAACGCCTCTTTATTTACCTCTTTGCAGGTAGTTTTTGTGTTTTGTTTTAATCCTGGAATTTGGCAGATATCTTTGTAAAAAATAAAAATGGCGGTCCCTTAATATAGAATGAAAATGCAGAAGCAAAAACACATTGGGCCCCAATTTGCTTCTGCTAAAGAGCACTGCATATCACTCAAGCAATGTTCAAAGACTGTTTTTAGTAATTTAATAGTAATAAGACTGTTAGTAATTTGGTGTCACTGCAAAATGCATCTGCCACTACCAACACAAACTTTGCACGAATTTAGGCAAAGCAGTGAAATGAGTGTGAGGGGAGTGGTACAATTATCCATTCCATGTTCAATAATTACTAGGCTAAGATATACGCTTATTTGATCATATTTGATCACAGGCACAGCAGTTGTCGAGGATAATTCCTCATACCACCGGTACATCCTATACAACATATGATAGTAGGCCTAGTGTAATTCTTGCATTATGACATTCTGTATGGTATTAGCAAAAACATAAAATGACCATTGTTGCATTCATTGATCCCCTCTATCCTATGTGCCTATTACTAATGATTTCATGTAACTGTGCATGTCTGTGATAGGGTATCAAATCAAATAGGAGAATATCTTAAACAGTGTATACTGTACAGATTACAGGAAAATATGCATACACACTTCATAAAAATAATATGGAGAGTCTTTACGCACAAACTTAAAAGATGGTTGTTAGACTCATCCTGAAAGTTGCAAATTCCACTTCAGTCATGACAGCATTTACAGCGGAAATAAAAAGGTAAATTGATTATGTAATGAATTGCCTGAACACAACTGAAGTAAGACTAACCAAAGTAGCAGTTAAGGGGGTTGCAAGTGATAAAGGAGGATATTGCTGATGCAAATGTTATATTGTATGCGGCATCATTAAAGTTCATCAAACCGCTCTACAGCCTTTGCTGAATGAAATTAACAATTTAGCAGCCATGGCCACT